>NC_056738.1:535503466-535803466 GCF_019279795.1 Protopterus annectens | reverse complement strand
GTCACTGATGAATGCACTTCTCACTGACTGGCCATAAAGAACACAAACTTCAGATTAAAATTAAAAAAAAAAAGCTGAAAGCATTACCATTCTGCGAAATCAGACACAGTTAACATTGTTGCATCTGGGTCAGAGGATGTCATTGTTCCACTGTATTCAGCATTCATCAGGCCTGTCACTAAGCACAATACCCCCTTTGGGATGCACCTAACCACACACATCCAACAACTGGAAATGTCCTCAAAGGTTTCTCACTAAAGGAATACAGAGCATAAGTAACATATCCTGTGCAAACCACCTAAACGCCTATCCCTGTATTCTGTTTCCTACAGGCTGTTGAGGGGAGAGCTATGCCTGGCATACAAGTTATTGTTGGACCCAACTTCGATGGACCCCACCCTGCAGATCAGCAAAACAGCAGCAGAATTACCCATTCCAAGGACTTAAACCTTGCCTGTGATATAGATAGGACCTACTGGAGAGACAGGTAGGTATCCCAAAGACTATGCCTTCCCTGGAAGTGATTCTCTATCCATGCGAAGCAAAGTTCCTCCAGAACTCAATTTGACATTTGATTACTGCCTGGGCAGAAGCCCATTTTCAGTGATGGCCTGGGGGGAAAAGCTCCAAATTATTACAATAAGGTAATAACTTTACAATCTTCAAAAATAAAACAAAAACATCTGCAGTTTAAATAATTATAACAAATTAATTATAATATGAGAACATTGATTAAGAATCTTTTAAGTCATATGACAAATCACTTAATATTTGCAGAAATTTTAGACAGTTTGCAGGGAAATTAAAGGTAATCTAGTCTGGGTCTATATTATATATTCAAAGTTTCAAAATTTCAAACCTCATATGTTCGACAACTTATGAGCAAAACTTGAAACCTCGAATATATAATAAAAAAGTAAAAAAAAAAAAAACTTACCTTAATGCTCAGAGCAGGGGGCAAGCCTGCACCCCCTACATGAGGGGCTGCAACACCCACATCCCCCTACTTAAATATACCAACACCGGGACCGCACCTCAGTGCAGAAAAGGGAAATTTTCCCATTATATGCATACAGAGCCATTGCCTTTCACCTTCGAACTTTCCAAAGTTCGATCATATAGTGTCGACCATATGACATTCAAACTTTGAAATGTTCAGCAATTTAATAGGGACCCACTAGTCTAATACAAACTTAAATTGCAGTATGAAGTAAGGGAAAAACAGGCTTATGGTATATTTAGTTAGAAAGTCATGGAAGCGAATTTGACAGAAGGAAGTAAAGATATGAATGAAGAGGTATAACGAATGAAAAGGTAGTCGACATTTAGGAGTACAGTTTATCCTGATTTTGAGCAAGAACAGAACCAGCTTTTAGCTTGGAAGTCTTTTAGAGAGATTTTGAAAGCTGTGAGGGAAGATATTGACCTGATGGATAGAAGTAAGGAGTTTCAGGCCTAAGCAACTTTGTACAAGTACAGACAATGCCCAACAGATTTGATAGGTTTGTAGACAGGAGTTTTTGGTCACTGGATTACAATGACTGACTGGGAACACAGTTCTGTAGAATGTTAATTATTGCTGGATAGGCAAATGGATGCTGGATAGTTTTATAGGTAGTAAGAAGCTATGTTAGGATGAAGCATTTCTAACCAATTTAGGCTTTTTAGTGCTATACAGTAGTGGGCTCTGAAAGTGGTATTTGCAAATTTGGCAACTTTGTTATAACATTGTTCAAGTTTTACTTTTTGTGAAGCCTGGAGGTTAGTGAGGATGGGAGTGCCAAAGAAGTGTGGGGAGGAGATAAGTAGTGGCAAGTATAGTTTTAGTTGTGTTGGTGAGAACGTTTTTGGCTCAATAAAGCATCTAGTTTTTGATGAGTTTTTCTTATTTAACTTTGTTGAATGCAAGATCATCCATCATCACCCATAATAATTTGCTATGAGAAGTGACTTTAATGATTATATCAAGAAAGAGGACTCATTTTTTTTTTTTTATTCACGAGAAAAGGATTTGTGGAAAAGTACTAGTGTGGTCTTTTTTGGCTTGAACATGAACTGTGAATTATGAAGCCATATTTTAGTGACTGTTAAATCTTCCTGACCAATTTTGGAGGTGTACCATGTTGAGATAGATGCCAACAGCAATGCTTGAATGAATGAGTCTCAATTGTACCTGCTTTAAAACTAAAGGCAGTTATACAGTGATTGGAATATAAATTATATAAAGTCATTTCATATACTTTAGTGATATTCACTCATTTGCATATTTATAACCCTTAAATATATATTTGGTCTGTAATTTTATGGTACTGAAATTTGCTGATGAGTGTTTTATGTCAAATGCTAGTGTTAAATGTTTGTGTACCTTTAATGGGTTAATTGTTAGCTTATTTTAATACTTAATCAATTAGTGATTAGATATATTTAAATGGAAGTTTCTTTTACAGTAGAATTTTATCTCTGATGATGTTCTGGATGAAACCAGGATGAAAACATTAAACTATGTCCAAATAAAGACTTTGTGATTTCATTCTGTTGGTGTGTTGTGTGGACTGATTGGCATACACCTTCTGAATTTCAATGTTATGTACTGATTTTCAGTAATTTCATTATGTTTCAACACATTGGTGGTGTACTGTGTGGCGTGAACATCTGTACACTTTTTCAGATATCCTACAATCTTTATTACTAGCAACTCAGTGATGGCTGATGTGCCATGCACAGCCAAAATAGTCTCATGTTTTTTGTACATTGTGACCAATTTATAGCTGCAGGATCCATTGTCATGTGTTTACAGTTTTTAGAATATACAAATTCACAATGTTACCAATATTAGTAGCACCAATTAAAAACAAGACACTACTGATCTCTTTTTCAGAAGCAAAAATGACTGTGGAAGAATTATTTTCAATACATTCATTAATGTCCACAGATTTTACAGTGTCTCTGTGATCATGTATTTTTCCATCACCTTTGTCACATATTATGGTAGATAGACATTCAGATTATTGTCTGAATGTTGGAACAATGGTTCATAGGATTTTACTAGGCCAATGTCCCTGGAGCTCTTACAAGCCTGGCCATGTTAATCCCGAGTTGCCCCAATTGTCCTTGGTTAGATGGGCATAATTCACAGAGACTCCATGATCAAAACTGTCTACCCCTGTCTATGAACACCATGAGTGCCACCCCTGGAGTGAATTTTCAGTCTCCCATCCATTTGACTAGGTTGTGCTTGAAAAGGGTCAGAGGAGTGTTGCTTCATGTGGACTAGAAGTTTATTCCAGAGGAACAGCAATCTCTGAGAGATATATCCATCTCTCCAGTATGTTCTGTTAATGTCACAGGTTAAGATCTCTAGACACAGTGACTCTTGTCTAGTTGACTTGGGGATGTGCAGCATTTGGTAGGAGACTGCCCTGTAGGCTTGGCACAACTCACCTATCAGCAGCCTTTATGATACAGAGTACAGTGATAGGGCTTTCAGCCTATCCATATAAGTCATGGTTTGGTGGCCCAGTATTTTTCTTGGAGAGAAGCCTCTGGGGTTGTCCAGCTGCTGCAGATGTCTGCTGAGGTGCATGCAAAAGGGAGAATTGTACCCTATTAATGGTCTAATGAGGGTTGAGTACAATGGAGTTACAACATCCTTAGACCTGAATGCGATGGCCCTCCTTATGAGATGCGCAATGTAGAAGACTTTCCTTACTGTGGAAACTTGGTGGATGAAGTTCAGATTGTTATCAACCTGTGTTTCCAAATCTCACACCACTGGGTTTGAATTTGGGGGTTTTTAGTATGTGGCTTTGACACCAATCATGTCAACAGATTTCCTGTTCTGTCAGTGAGCCAATTAGCTACCTATCTAGTGACATAAGGGTTTATCCCTAGCTGGAAGAGTTTCACAATGATACCAGAGTGAGAGTCTGTGCCAAAAGCTTTGACTAGTTCAAGGTAGGCAGTATGCACCGTCTAACTTTTATCCAGGGTTTTGGTGACTTTCTCAGAGAAGTTTACTAGGTTTAACAAGCATGATTTACCATTAATGAAGACATACTGGATAGGTTCTAGAAATTGGAAGTCCCTATGTCCTTGTTAAGGCCCATGATTATTCTTTCCATGGACTTGCAGATGAGTCTATAGTTTTCTGGGTCAGTTAATGCGCCCCCCCCCCCTTTGTGCAATGGGATTACTGTTGCTGTTCTCCACTCTGATGGAACAAAACCAGTTCTCGGATTATGGTTAAAGAGAATGCCAATTTGGTCCATTACATCTTGTTTTAGATTCCTTATTAAGCAACCTGGGATGTTATCGGGCCCCACTGAGGCCATGTTTTTGGCCTTGGAGAGCACATATATTACCTGATATCTAGAAATACTTGGCAGAGGACTGGTGTAAGTTATGCTTTAAGGTATAGCTGGTGGGGACAAGAAAGAAGTTTGCTCCAAAGCTGTCAGCTAGCAGGTTGGCAATTTCCTCCGTTATAGTACAAGTGGTACCATCTGTGATGTCCCCACTCTGGGCTAGTAATCAAGGAGCTTGAATCCTCACCACTGGCACTGAAGAGGAACATTCACTTGGAATAAAAATGGATACACTCAGTATTTCCCAATGCAGCTCTCTGCTTCAAGCACAATTTACCTCAAGAGTACAGAGGGAACACAGTCAGTCTGGGGGCTGGGTATTCTCTCCAGATCCCCAGTGAGACTCCCCCACTGTCAGAGCTTAAGGGTTGGGTCTGCAGCAGATTGTCCAAGCCAAGTCCTCCAGCACCCTCTCTGTGAAACCAGAGCTTTGCATCCCTGCTCCAAGCAGCTGAAACACTCAGATTTGATTTTCGCACGCGCACACACACACACACACACACACACACACACACACACACACACACACACACACACACACACACCCTGGGAAAGGCTGGCACAGATTTACTACCTACACCCTCTTTTGCCCAGAATATAAGGTAGTTACACTGCCACCAGACACCCCAAAGCCAGCTACTCTAAGGTTCTAACAAGGGTACTCAGTTATACTGAGTGAAATTAATATTAGATTATTATTTAAATTAGTGAAAAATTAGTGTAGTTACCTACTCTTTTTTATGCATACTACATAAAGTACTCAGAATAGTCCTTCTGTTTAAAATGTAATATATCATTGTAAATGTGTATGACTTATCTGTAGTCTCTGTTAAACTCTACACGTGATACCCTGCTATTAACCATTACTGATTTACTAACTACTAGCCATCAAATTGTACAATGTTCCAAGTTATTCTCCTGTTTGATACACTTTCTGTAACTTAGTTATGTTTTTGAAACTCTTCTTTAATATATTTATTTTATCTTGCATTCTGTTTATGAAGCTTTTCTCAGCGTGCCTCCTCTGAAAATGAGCTCATTTCAGCCAGTGGACTTTTCCCGGTCAACAAAAGCAAATAAAAATAAAATAAAAATAAAAAAAATATTAATACAAATGATAGTGTTTGGCAAATGCATTAAGGCTTCCAGGACTGGCCACAGTGTCACCAAATAGATACAAGTACTCTGAGGTTAAAATATCCTCTAAAAGACCAGCCACAATGAAAAGTTTAAATATATTTAATAAGACATCATGAAAATACTAAATATCTATTTACAATAAACACCAGAGTTTTAGCCACAGGAAATATTAAAAGTAACACTGGAGAACAGGTTCACACAGTTACAAAAAATACTTAACTAATCTCATTATATTTTCCTGACTGATCTAAAGAATTACTATTCCCTGGTCACTTACTAGAGCAAAACAAAATGAAGTAGGTGAGAGATCCTTCTTTGTCAGGTTACAAAAACAGAGTGCTGCAAGACTTCAGTCTCACCTAGTATTAAACATTATTTTTAGTGATGGCTTACAGAATGATATCACATACTACCGGTTATCTGATTTCTGGATCCCATGCATCCTTCTTTGCTAGAGGCTGTCAGGATTTAGCACCTATATATCAATAATACAAACACACAGCCTTGCTAAAGTCTGCTGCAGCTCCTGGATGTTATAAAACAATTTCAAACCTCCACCCTTCCAAAGTACCAATTAGATCACTGCAATGACAATGCAGGAAGCTTCTTAGAGACTTTTTTTTGTCTCTGGTTGCATTGAGAATGGTAAGATAAAATCTTTATGGCATAAATTAAGTAATTTAATTTCTTACTATTTTTAAAAGTCAGGTGGATTGAATTTAACCTCTTCTCTTCCAATATATTCTGTTATAATATATACATGTCACCAGTTACAATGATACATGTACATTTCTTCCTCTGTCCAGCAGGACACTGATACATTTTTAACACAAGCAGCTTTATATTTTCAACAAAAGCATCTGTACAAATCAATTAGATACTTAAGCATAATTCTTGTGTTAGTATATGTTACACATCCACTCCCTTACTTCTGGCATAGCTGGCAATATCTCACATTGTCACACTATCTACTACCAGTACTGCACATTGCTGGGCATGCCCTTTTAGATTTTGGATGTAGTTACACACATTATGATTATCCTTAGCTAGGGATGCTATTTTGATTTCTTACAAGGTTTCTGATTTGCTTGTTAAAGCTATGGAGGGAATTCTTACTCTGCTGAGTCAGAGCCTTATTGTTCTTAGATATCAGTTTCTTCCTCTTATTATATAACATGTTTATACTTTAGCTCTACCAGGGTGGCTTGTTTTTTTTCAAGAAGACCTAGTTTTGGTCCAGTCAGGTGCACTTGAGTCTATACGGTTGCTTAAGTGTTTACACAGGGCATTTGTGTACACATCTGCATAGGAGTCATTGTTGTCTGATTGCAGGGGTATAAAACTTTTTATACCATTGCTTATTAGGCTGTAGCTTGCTTTAGAAAAAAAATTTAGCTTTTTTTTCCTCCTGTGGGTGTGTCAAGCCAATAGTTCAAACAAGACTGGTTTATGGTCTGACCTAACCAAGGAGGTCATCACACAGAAGGGAGTGCAGTAACCTCCTATGTGGGGTGCAGACTATCTGGTCTAGACCATTTGTACATACCTCCCAACTGTCCCTAATTACTCATATTTTACCAGGTTTTGGGGTCCAAATGATGGGGTGCCATGATTCCCGAGTGACACCCCATCTTTTCAGATTTTTTGCTACTTTATTTTTACATTTTGCACTGTTTTTGTTGACGTCATCACATGTGTGATGATGTCAGCGCCCTTGGTGCTACCAGCCTATCAGAATTAGCTATGCACACATTTCCAGCTGGGCTGTTCAAGCGGGCTTGTTCAAATGCCAGCTGGCTTAAATGAAATGCTGCTCTTTTCATTCAAATGCATTCAGAATGAATGCAATGACATTATGTGGAATTGTGGAGCTTAGGAAGTCTTCTGGCTGAAACAAAGTTCACATTATGTGGAGCGAGTAATGCTGCTTTCATTCAAATGCGTTCGGAACGAATGCAATGACATTGTGTGGAATTGTGGAGTTTAGGAAGTCTTCTGGCTGAAATGAAGTTCACATTATGTGGAGGGAGCCATTCAAATGCGTTCAAAATGAACGCAACTTGCTGGCTGAAACGAAGTTCGGAATGACATTATGGTAATGTAAATGCTAGTGCTTTAATTCATTAAAGAGTGGTGTGTGTGTGTGTGTGTGTGTGTGTGTGTGTGTGTGTGTGTGTGTGTGTGTGTGTGTGTGTGTGTGTGTGTGTGTGTGTGTGTGTGTGTGTGTGTGTGTGTGTGTGTGTGTGTGTGTGTCTCTGGAGGGGATATTCTGGAGTACTTGCAGAAGCCGGGAAGCATTGATAAGATGGATGATTTACTGGTCACCTGGTACCATGCTGCCAACAAAAAGGCTGAGATGTAAACAGCTCTGGACAGTAAGTTACTACTTTCTTATTTATTGAATTTAACTCCATATTCTGCATGGGAAAATTTAGAAAATTATCAGAGAACAGGAAGTCATGGCACAAGATATTATTTGTAGTCTAGTGCATGGTAGCATTTCTTCTTAAGTTTTTCTGAGTGAGCTAATGGGAGCAATACTATCACATCATTATGATAATGATTATACAGGAGTAAGAGGCATGCATTTAGACTGCAACATTAATGAGATTTGCAAGATGTCCCATTAAGAAATTATTTATAGTAAAAAAGAAGCATTAGTTCAACTGGTTCAAAAGCTTCTCCAGTTAGAAGAATTTACATGAATGAATCTGTTAGTTTGCCGATTTTTTTTCAGTACTAGTCAAGATTAGTTTTAGAGTAGATCTTGAGAGAAAAGCTCCAAGCAGTCAATACTTTGTCATGCAGCAAAAGCTGTAAAACATGTATCCAACATAAATGATTAATAAAACAAGAACAAAGGTTTAAATAGCAGTTAAATCATTCATCCTTTTATCTCCTGTACACTGTTATTTGAGGTTTGTGGACAAACCAGATCCTGCCCTGCCAAGCAATGAGAATAAAGGTGGCTTTTCTACTACTCTTCAAGATCAGACTCTATGAGGAACAATTCAGCTTTGTTCAGCAGTACTCTTTGAACTCCACGGTTGCTGTTTTCCGTAGAAAATACTGCCAGTGTGGTTTTTTTTTTGTAAATATTTTTATTCATTTCCAAAAACAAGAAAACATGAATGCAGGTTATTTATGATAGTGAAGTATTTACAAATTATTTAAAAAGGTAGGCTAAAACCTCTAAACAGATATCAAACATTAAAACTAAAATAAAGTATTTACAAGGGTGTCTATTGTTGGCATATAATTAACTTTCTATACAATTGTTTCCTGATTATAATCTGCTACAGTCATTACTCTCCAGTATTTCAGTTACTTTTTGCCATGCTATATATAATGATGTAGTTCTTTCAGTTCTTCCTTTAATAGTGTTAATTTCCAATTCTGATACTGCTGACACCATATTCATGAATTGCTTAAAAGTTGGAGAAGCTTTGGATTTCCAGTTTGATGTAATGTTCTTCCTTGCAATGGCTAGGAGAGTCCACAAGATTACATATTTTGTTCTTGGTACACAATCAGGTACAGGTGCATTAAACAAAATAATAGATTTGGAAATCTGGAATTTGTCATTGAATGCCATTTGCAGAAAATAATTTATTTTATCCCAATATGGTTTAATCAAATGGCATTCGTAGAACATATGTTGCCAGTCTGCTTTTATTGATAAATCACATCTCCAGCAGCCAATATTTTTCTTAAACATAAGTTCCATTTTATGAGGGGTTACGTAAGATCTATGTATGAATTGCCATGTAAAGAGTCTCCAATGTAATGAAAGTGATGTCTGCTTTGGAGAGAGAAGAATTTGTTTTTTATCTCTGTCATTTGGCACATGTCCATTAACTGATCTATATTAATTCCATATTTTGTCATTATTACAAGTTTTTATTTTTTTGTTTGTTTTATAAATAGATGATAAGTATCCCTTTTCAGTAATGGGTTGATTCATTAGTAATATTATATGTTCTATAAGATTAGAAACATTCTGTCTTATTGATGGTTGCATTGTTTCTTGTTTGCTTAATATATACTGTCTTAATTCTTGTACATGTAGCCATGAACTATTTTCCATATTTAATTTCCGTTTAATTTGGTCTATTGTCAGAAGTTTTCCAGAGTTTACCAACTGATGCCAATATATTAATCCCTTTTATTTAAGCATGTTGACTACTTCTATATCAAATGTTATTATATTACCTTGTGTGTATGCTACTGGATATAATAAAAATGACCATGCTTTAATATCAGGATTGCTATTAATAAGATTTTGGAAAATTTTTAATGTATAAGTAATGTATTTGGAACTTATATTTTTATACTCATGTATCATCATATATTCCTTCATCAGCCATAGAAAATTGTTTGGTATGAAATCGGTATACTTATTTGCTACTACAAATTCTGGTTTTAACCAGATTCTCTCATGAACTAGCTTCCATTTTGATGTATATTTTGTATTTAGCCATAATGATATTGTTTTAATAACAGATGAATGCAAATATACTTCTATGTCTGGTACAGCTATGTCACCCATATCCCAGTCATCTAGATGATATTTCATAGCTATCCTTGGTTTTTTTGGATACCATAGGAATCTTACCATTAAATCATTTAATTGTTTTAGGTGCAATTTAGCTGGTGGCAAAGAACAAGATTATATAACATAAAGAATTTTTGGAAATATGATTATTTTAATTATATAGAGACTTTCTTCAATTGAAAAGAAGAACTTATTCCATCTTTGTATTAGATTTTTAATATTATTTAAGGTCTCTTTATAATTTGTTTCAATTGTAGTATCTAGGTTGTTAGTTATTATAATTCCCAAGTATTTAACTGTATTATCGGTGGGGATATATTTATGGTATTTTTTTATTTAGATCTTTTTTATTATATATTAGTATTTATAAGCAATACATTTGTTTTGTTCTCATTAAATTTAAGACTCGAAAAGTTTTGAAAGTTTTGAATTGAGTCCCATAATGCTTTTAAAGAGCTATTATTATTCTTTAAGGTAATTAAAATATCATCAGCAAAAAGTTGAATTTTAAGCACTAGGCTGTTGTCTAATTGTATTCCTTCAATATTTTTATCCATACGTATATTATTTGCTAAGGGTTCAATGACTCGCGCAAACAATAACTTGAGTGTGTGCCAGCAGTGATTCCCTTCTTTTGGGAGATCTCTCCCTTTTTCATGTTTGTGCATCCATGCAGTTGGTATATATAAGTTCAGAGGGAGTGTGTGTGTGTGTGTGTGTGTGTGTGTGTGTGTGTGTGTGTGTGTGTGTGTGTGTGTGTGTGTGTGTGTGTGTGTATGTGTGTGTAGACTTTTATAATGGAAATGTTTTGAATTGGGCAGTTTTGTCATTACTTATTATACAAGGAATATAATTTTCTAAGTTTATAAAATTACTATTTGAAACGTGTCCTTATTTTGGGGCTGTATTCCCCCATTATTGGCTTGTCTAGGTTTTTTGTGCTAAGAGGTTGAGAACTATGGTGAGAGTGAGAACTGAATTCACTAAATGATAGCCATTTAAGTTCCAGTCTTCCTATCCTTTAGGAAACAAGTTGTTTATTTGGCATAGTGTTATGTTGCTCTGACTGTAGTGCACAGCGTCTGGGTTCAAAACTTTCCAGTGAAATGCATGGTGGTGACACAACATTTTATTCTAGCAACTTTTCAAAATTATACAAGCAATGTTTAAAATGTATCCCTGGTTTTTGGCCTTTTGCTCCCCCCCCAAAAAAAAAATTGAAAATGGGTGCAAGAAGCTGTGCAAGATGCCTATGCCTTACACTAATGTCATTCTATTTTTATATATATATATATATATATATATATTGTGTGTGTATGTGTGTGTGTGTAAGTAGACTTTTATGATGGAAATGTTCTGAATTGGTCAGTTTTGTCATTACTGGTCCATGCATTTTGTTTCATTGTCTACTGAAAAAATGTTCGAACAATAAATTTAAAATGTGCTCTGTCTAACAAGTGTGCTGTATTATACAAGGAATATAATTTACTAAAGTCAGGAAGGTGTATCAAAGAAAACATGTATGTTTCTTGTTTTGTGTGCAAGGGGCTAATGATTTTAAAGTAGCCCAAAGGTAATCTTTATCCACCACTGGCCAGATGCATTTTCTTTGGATGTGGTGTAGATTTCAATGCTATTTTAATGAACGTGAGTTTCAAGAGCAAGAGAAGTTTTAATGCCAACTCTATTTTCATTGTGAGACAGTATTGCTTTGTTTAACAGAGATCTATTGGTGTTTGTGCATTGTGCTATAAAGTGTAAAAATAAAATCCAAATCATTGTAGAAGTAAAGCAGTATGCACACATTGGTGTTTATGGTAAATGGGATGAAATAGCCAGGTAATGGGACATTGGAATGGTTGCAGGTGGAACGCTGTTGCCATATTTTGGTTGTCTGTTCTTCAGTTTGCATTTGAAAGTTGGTATCCCACAATTCCAGTCGAGTGAGTGGGGTTACATAATTATGTATGCAAATTTTATGTTAAACAGCATACAGATTTGTATCTATTTTTCATGGGCCTTGTCCAGATATTTGATGTTTCCAGGTTGAGAGGTATGCATTTGTGTTGAAAAAATCTGGGAACCTCTGGGCAAGCATGCTTGTGTTCATGTATGTCACCCAGTCGATGGAAGGATAGTTGAAATTTCCTGTGAATAAGATATTTGCTGTATGCTGAGTGACTCCAGTAGATCCAGGTAGGTGGAGTGCTTTTCTTGGCTCATGGTGGGACACCTATAGCTAGCAATGATGTGTTGGGGTATTTTGCCTATAGTTAAATGAACATGGAGTAGTTCAAGAGTCATACTGTTTGACCAGTCTCAAGGTGTACTTGGCTTTAATGAAGATGGATGCACCTCCACCTTTGGTTCTTTAATGTTCGTTTTGAGGTGTGGAAGGCATTGTAGCTTTGGATTGCCAGGGTGCTCTCTGTGGTCTCAAACCATGTCTCAGTGACTGTACAGACATCAGCATCTTCCAGGGTGAGGAGTGCTTCCAGGGAGTGCAGTTTCGTTTTTAGACTCCTAGCATTAAGTAGCAAAACCTTGAGTTTGTCCCAAGTGGATTTTGTTGTGTCGAAAATTTTGTTTAGACAATGCCTAAAAAAGGCACTATGGAGAGGCAAGCACCTTTGCCAGTATCCGAAAGCCTAGGACAGGTACAAACCATCTTTGGCAAAGCAGTGTTGCCTATTGATCATGTCTTCCCAGGCTGACAGATACTGGATCCCCTGGACTGACACCAGAAGCCAAGCCAATTGTTGAAATCTATCAATTTCTGTTTATATTGACCATTGGCAGTTTTCTTCCAAATGATAACTGGTGAAGAACTGTGAGGTCTGGCTAGACAAATGAGCCAAAAATCTTTTAGCAAGACTAACTAGCATTTTTATTTCAAGGACATTTGTATTCATTTTCAACGTCTGTAGGTTGAGAAGTATCCTGAATAATAAGCCGCTATTTGCCATCCCTGCTCTATACCACACACGTTAGTGAGTACCACACATACAGGCTACAGGCAAGAAAGTAGATTTTAAGAGAACTGGTAGAGGCGAAATGTGCATCATATTAAGTGAAATGAGAGTAAAATAGCACGAGATCACAGTATTGGAACACAAAGTTATTTCATAAATAAGACAGGAGGAAATTTGAAACAGCCTTGCAGAAGAGGTTGTAGGATTAAAAAGCAAGGGTACAGTTTGAGAGCATGACACAAGCCCATCAACATGTTACTAACCTAATGTGTTAATCCATTTCAATTAGTATTAATGCAAAAGCTGATTTTTTATGTTAAGGCAATGCTAAAATGGAGGCTATGAGTACATCATCTTTCTTTCCTAATATTTAATTTTTCCCCTTAATCAAAGCTGGAATAACCCCATGGCAGCTACATGTTCAACTAACTGAAGACTAGGTAAAATGAATAGCTAAATTAAACATTAATTTACATAACTTATGGCTACATTGTTACTGCATTTGTTCCTTAGCCCATAACTTGCTTTTTTTAATATGCAGCTCAAAATCAGGCTTATTAGGTAATTTGTTTAATGATCTGCAAGCAACATTTAGAGTACTGTTGTAAATGAAGGTGAATTGTTTCTGTAGAATCAATCTGTAAAGGTGTCAAGAGTTAAGGCACTATGGTAATTAATTAATAAATATGGCCTAAGTGCCTTAGCAGCTCCTAGCATTTTCTTATCATGATTTCTGTTGATCCTCTGTTTTCACATATTGTGAAATCTCCTTTTCCCCTCAGACTAGACTAGGTATTAAAAATCGCTGTTTGGGTCTCCTTAATGTTTTAAGCACACACCTAAGAATTTAGCAGATCATTCACAGTAACCATATCAGAACAAAAAAAGTACAAATATTAAATGTATATGCGTCTGCAGTCTAACATCAGCTAGTTTCAGAATGAGTAATGAGATTATGTCTAAAATCATGCACAATACCTGCACGTGAAATGAATCTTTCATCTACATTACATCATGCATGTCAATGAATACTGATCTAGTAAGCAACGGGGTAATGCATATAAGACTGCTTTATACATCAAAACATTGATGAAGTACCTTGAATATTACATCTGTGTTCACTTCTAGAAAAGATATTACTGCAGGACAGAAATCTGGAATGGATGGCAGCTTTCTTTCAAATTGCTGAAAATGGCTTGATTTTGTTAGATACATACAGCTTGTATATTCTGTCATGCTTTACAAAAGTGATGCAACACTTTGGCACAACTCACCTGCTGAAAGTCTTCCTAAAAAGACTACTTTCAGTATGTACATGTATAGAATTTTCTCTTATGGTCAAGATCCTGATGCCCCCAAAGAATGCAGAAGGGTCTACCATAACATTTACCAATGCTACTGCACCTTAGAGGAAAGGGACAGTTTTCCAGTTGCAGCAATACAGAAACCTCAAACTGTCAGACTTTTCTTATTTGTTTGTATGTGTGTGGGTGGTGCTCCCACCTACTACCTCTCAACCTCTTAGCACAAAAATGCTGGAGAGAGCCAAGAATAAGACAGTGACCTAAGGATAGGGACAGATTTTTAAATATTCTTCTTATAAACATAGAATGTTGCACGAATAAGAGGTTTTCTGTTAGCATGCATTTTTTATGAATGCTATGAAGTCTGAAACAAATGTCTCATTTACTGACTTAAATCCTCAGTGATTTCCCAGGTTTTGTTTGAGTCTACATTTCCTGAATATGAAGTCTTAAACTCAAATGTGTCATTTAGCGGCTTCAGTCCTCAGGGATTTGCCAGAAAACCACACATTTTATGAGGAACAGATGAAAAACATGAGAAAAATCTGGACATTCTACACAAATCTGAAAAGCTGAGAGGTATGTATGTAATGAACTTTCACTTATTATTTCTGAGACTGGGAAGGTTTTATTACACTTACTGATTTTACAAACAATTATTGTTAAATGCTGTCAAGTCTGTGAACCTGACATATGACGAGAAAGGTTTTAAGTAACAGGAAAAGAGAATCCTTATTGGATATTTACAATCATTCTCTAAAAAGGGTAAAAAAACTGTTCCACTGCTTGAGCACCAAACAGGTGATTAGAAGTAACTTTAAAAATAATGAAGTACTAGAAAATTCTAATGGTATCCACTTGTCAATAGTAGACACTTGCTCCTGCAGTTCAGTAATGCATATTCTATCTGCATGCTGCTGAGGTTCTATAAAAAAAGGCAAGCAGATATAGGTAAGTCTGTCCTTTTACCTGACAAGTCAACTTTAAGGAAAACTATCTCCTTTATAATTTCAGTTACATCAAGTATTTACTACAAGAATGGGATTTAAAATACTGAATTAATCACACTCAAACCTAATGCCATAAGACACAGAAGGTGTAAGCAACCTGAAGCATCTGCTGGGATTGTGACTTTGTGTATTTCAAAGTCAATGTATTTCCACTATGACTGTGTCTAGATCAAGGCATTTATACTTTCATCTGACAGTTTTATGAGCATTGGTCTAGGATGTTGAAATTTGAGTGTCTGCAGTCTTTCAGAATA
This sequence comes from Protopterus annectens, assembly GCF_019279795.1. Classification (NCBI taxonomy): domain Eukaryota; kingdom Metazoa; phylum Chordata; order Ceratodontiformes; family Protopteridae; genus Protopterus; species Protopterus annectens. The sequence continues at coordinate 535,787,867 of NC_056738.1, read as the reverse complement.
TTTAAGGTAGACTTTGTGAAAATACAAGCAACATGACTGAAGGCAAAAAGCAAATAATGGCCTCTAGGGTTGGTGTTACAGGCATTTTCCCAATAACATTCACCCTGGAACATATTACATTGTAAATAGGCAATTGGCTGTTACATTGTTTTATATTTTTGATGTAAATATTTTTGCAGCTTTATGTTTGAAAATTGTGGTAACATTTGTAATTGCTGGCTGTATTTTGTATCCAAAATTGAAGTTATAGAAGTATTTAATCTCAACACATGCACCACCACTTACATGCACATTCCTAATTGAATATACTTCAGTAATCTATGGTCTAATGAAAAAAAAATCAGAGCAAAGCAATGCAACCCTCCCCAAATGTCCATTTTTTTTGCAAAATGTCCTTGATTTATCTAGAATGACAGTTAGTCAATAAAGCTAGGCATAGTTCTACACTACATTTCTTATTGCTCAGAAAATATGGGTTCATGAAAAGCTTATTTGGATGTCAATTTTTGAAGTTGAAAGGTTTGTGCTGTCCCTCACCATCTCACTTGCGCACAGACTATTGCACACCTTTTATTTTTTCACTTTTGCAAAATATGGATTAGCAGAAGTCAAGCGATGTGGAAATCCCTTTCACTACTATTGCAGTTACTTTTGCAAGATGAGTTGTTTTTACATTTTTAATTAAATTTAAATTGTGTTCTTGCTTAAAGCAAAGCCACATTTAGTGAACATTATAAATGGTAGCTGTTAGCTTTTTTCTGTCTGAGCTTCCCTGCAGCTTATGCTACACTGAAGCAAACTTTTTTTTTTTAACCAGGCTTCACAGTACATTAACACACTGCTGGAGCATGTTCATTGTCCAGTCAGGGTGAAGATATATATTTTGCCCATTGTATAAAGTGATATGGTGTATGGCCAATGAAAATGAGGGGGAATTTTCAGATAAGAATTTTGTTTTCTCCATGACTGAGCCACATATTGGGGAGGGGGGACATGAGAAAGACTGAAAACTGTGGGACAAGTGATGAAGTGCATTAATATGATTATGATCATTATACAATGGGAAAGAGTGACACTAAGGGTAAATGAAAGAGGAAAATTTATAAATAATATAGAGACTGCATATGACTGGTGAGATGACTTGCAGTTTATTACATTGAAAATATTACTGCTGTATTGTTTTCTGTTAATGGATGTGTATATGAGATGTAAAATTTAAACTGTAAAAGGATTTAGGCTTAAATCCTTGCTTTTTAAGATGGCTTAACTGTTTTCCAGCATTAAACATCTCTTAGCCAAACTGGGTGCACATTTAAAGTCACCCATTTTTTATATTAAAAATTAGATTTAAAAAAACTTTGCTTAGTACATATTACAGAATTCAGATACATTTAGAGTTAGAGTGCTTAATCAGATATATTCAGAGTGATTAAACATTAAGCATTTAAGAAATTAACATAAAAAGAAAACAGACTAATTGCTTCAAAATGCAAACTCAGTGTACTAAACTGTAGAAAATATTATACTCAGCACATAGCAAAAGAAACTAAATGAATTTATTCTGCCCTTCATGTGCGTTTGAAATTCTACTTCAGCTTCATCCCTCCTCTTCTTCCTCGTGCGCTCTCTACCTGCTATATATCCTCTTAAATACCTCCATGTTTTCCCTCTCCATCACCTCTTGTTACAGACTACACATGTCCTCTACCCTGCCTGAAGAACTTTGAGATACATAGAATAGGCAGTCTTTGTAATCTGTTTCCCATGTAACCTCCTCCCCTCTGAACCTCCTGCTGAATATGAAACATATCTCCCAGGCATGATTCTCTCCTATATCACATCAGCGTATGTTTTCTGTAGCAAAATGTGTTCCAGCTCCTTTAGGCTTTGGTCAGATATTTTGCAAACTAAAACATCTTTCTGATGGCTTCAAATTCCTTTCCTTTTATGGTTACCCAAGAACTGCACAAAGTCCTTAGGGTGTGGTCTGTCCACTACCTAGTGGAACAGGTGGCTTGCCTTTCTGATTCTGGGTTCTGTTCATCAGAAGATTAACGCTAGCATTCACTTAGTTATTGCCACTGCCCCCTCTTTTTCCTCAAGGTGTTTCAACCTAGATGTAAAATTACTACGTCCAGATAATTTGTCTCTCACCATTAACTCCACTCCTCAGCTGACTAACTATGTCATGTGGCTGACTAACTATGTCATGTGGCTGACTAACTATGTCATGTGCTATACATTGTGCAGTCTTGCATCAGTCATCAACCTCCATTTTTCTTCTAACATGCACATCCTTTCAAAGTATTTTCTCAAAGTCGCTTCCTATTATTGCTCTACATGGCAATGTTTGTTCTACCTTTCCTTTCCTTTTGAACTAGGCTGACCAAGATCTCATCTGATACACTCACTGTCAGGGCACCAATAGCAGAAAAGTAGGAATGTGGAAGCCTGCTTTGCAGCTTAAAATACAAAGAAAATGAACTGACCAAGAGTTTTGATGACTGCTTTGCATATACCTGACCAATGACAGGATGTAGAGCTGAAACTTTAGGCTGCTGGATTGGATTTATGTACTTACAGCCAATGTAATTAAATATATTAAGATAGTCCAGTCCTGTAATAACTTGCAACAAAATGCATTCATTTGGGGGGCAATGTTTATTAGGTACCAGATTAGTCCAGGGCTGAACCACTTTGAGAGCACTACACATGTCAAGCTATCAGATGATTAATAGCCTCCATTTGATTACTTTTCAAATATATTTCATAATGTTTTTATTTCCAGATATACAAGGAAGATGACCCTGAATTTCTTTGCTCAGCATGTATTTGTTAGGCTTTGGAATGAAGGTGACTAGTTCCATGCCATAGGACAAGCTATAGGGAGCTAAAGCATCAGATGTGATAATTATAGGTCTTAAATGGATGAAAAGGTGATGTGTAAAATTCCAGCGGAAAGTCATCTGTAGAGAAAATATTCCACAGTGACTACTCTAGCAGTTTTAGTTTGCAAGAATGAAGATTGCAAGCAATTCATATTTTCATGAAAGTTATGAGAGGTTGACAAGCTTACAGTGGGGGGAGGGGGGTCAGGGAAAGCAATCTGACAGGTCACTAGCCAGTATACTGAAGAGTAGTAAGTGGAGAGGGTATGGTCAATCTATATTGTCCAAATTCAAGCTCACTTGCCTCTGTTAAGGTCCAATAATGGTCTTTCCTTTTTCAAAGTCACACTATAGTAATATTTTCAGCTCCCAAGCCCCATGACATTTCATTTATTTTACATAATTATAAAAGGGGTTTAAATGTATGAAGCTTCACCTGCTTTATGTTTTTCTACAAATCCAAACTGTAAAATTTGCTGGGTCATTTCCTTATTTGCTTATTTGGCAACTGTTCGGATTCTGTTGATAAACATTGGAATGGCCACCCACTTATGCACTAAGCCCCCTTTGGGGGGGGGGGGTCTCCTTGTAAAGTATTAGAGTTTTTTTTTTTAATTCCATGAGGGCTGTGTGCATCAGGAATTGAGGACAGTGTTAAAGCTTTCTAGTTTCTGGACAGTCCTCATTTAAAGTTAAATCAAACTGGGGAATGGCATTTGAGGGCAAAGTAACACAGAAAATTTCTAGTCCACACCCAGAGCACATTCCATCCAGCTAATAATGTGAAGGACATAATGGATGCCAAGTTATATATGGCACATTACTATCAAACCACTTTTGACCATAATACTAAAGAAAAACCAAGTTCAAAGGAAGGTGCTGGCAGTACTAATAAACAGAAACAAAGCACCAAGTGAACCAACGAAGATGCAAACAGTTTATTGGGCTAAAACAGAAATCCAAAAGCAGCAGCATCCAAGCATAACCACACATTTTCACCCATAAGTCCATTGTTTAAATACATTTATTTTTCAAATACAAATCATCAAGCTGAATATTAATTTTAATTATCATATATCAAAACCAAAAAATAATAAAAAATAAAAAAAAAACAGGTTATATCCTTGTATTCATAGATAATTTGTAATGAATGTTAAACAATATTATAATTTAGCTGCTCTTAGTTTTAAAACTGGTGCCAAAGACACCATGTCTGTTTCCCACATGCCCCCCCTAGGGTCAATAGGCACAACCTCCACTACAAAAAATTCAAAACTAGATTCTTTACAAACTAATGAATGTTTATACAGAGAATTGTTGGTGCAAGATGTTCTGATATCATATAAATGTTCATAAATCCTTTGTTTTATCATCCTTTCACTTTTTCCAACATTTATATCATTTTGAAAAATGTGACTAAGTTCTGATACTTTAACATCATGCAATATAGTATCAAACAATTATTTTGGGTAACCTCTTTTTGTGAACATACTCTCAAAAATTTCACATTCTGTTATAAACATCCCATCATCAGAAGTCATCCAACTTGTCATCTGTTTTGATAATATTGACATCCAAATAAACCACTTAATTCATTGTAAATTTAAGAAAATTAGTTGTCCCATTAACATATTCTACAAAAGTGTCATAGTCCTCTTTGGTACCTTCATTTGCCTTCAAACCACTTTTGACCATAATACTAAAGAAATTTGACTGCTCATTGTGGGTCACATTGGTCAGCTCTTCTATCACAGTATACCTTGAGAATTATAAGGGAAATTTCAAAATTATACATGGTCTTTGCATCAGTGTAAAGAACATGGGATCAGGGCTTATGCCACAAAGTGGAGGAGCTATCAAGCATCCTACAGAAGGCAGCCAGCAAGCACTCTGCCACTGTGATATAAATGAGAAAGTTGTTCTTTTGCATCCCTGATTAGCACTGAGAAACACCTCCTAGCAGAAGTCTGATCAACAAAGTGATGCTCATCAAACCCATCTTAGAAGGAGCTTTAGTAAATCCTTCTGCTCGATAAAAGGCTGTTTGATTAGGATCACAACAGCCTGGCACTGAAAAGACCCTCGGTACCTTGGTCTGCTTCATTTGGGAACCCAGGCTTTATATTATTCAAGTGACAATTTCCTAACTTGGCAGTCATAGAAGCACTGCTGGCCAACAGACAAGAGACTTCTTAGACAATGAATATTAAATCCAGATAACTACTGAAAAATGAGTGAAAAGTGTAGTATTTACAATTCTGGTTAGTCAGGCTTAATTTACAGTTGCCCCTATTACGGTGTCTTAATTGCAGCTTTAAACTGTGCTGCTCAGAAGGACTTGCTGCTCTAGCTGTTTGATATGCTCTGTGGTTCATTTCCTTGCTACACAAAGCATCTGGATGGATCATTTCTTACTGGATTTAACCTCAGTGTACTGCAAGCATCAACAATGCACTTTGTAATGTGCAGAGAGAAACACTTTAAAACAAGCAATTTGCAAATCTCTATTCCCTAGCCTTTTTACCAGTTAGCATTGCAGCTAGAGATTTTTTACAGAAAATATTGGTTCTAAGCTATGCTGAACTGTAAGCTTCTATTTATAGAAACTCCTTGTTCATATGGAGACAGCTATTAATACCTGTATTTCCATCTGTACTTAGGTAACTAATGACAGCTCATGATAGTGGACTTCATACAAAGTCTATAGAAAAAGTGGGAGATTTGGACAAAAGTAGGTTCTGTAGAAGACAGTTAAAAACAATGGCACATCTTATAGCTGCTTGTGAGGTATACCAGTGACTGAGGGTTTATGCACTGAAAAAACACAATAATGTAGCAGGATTGTTACATCAGGGACTGTGCGATAACATAACACAAGTTGAAAAGCACTAAAAATGCAGTAGCTCTGATAACGTGGGATTATCCTATACTAAGTAAAAGCAAGACATTTAGATACTGTAGTCAAAGAAAAAAAAGAACAAAATTGGCACTAATCACTGAAACACCCAAGCCCAGATAGTAGTGGCTTGTATACTGACAAAGTTTTGAAGTACCAGGATATGCAAGCACAAACTACAATAGCAGGAACAATAGAGCTGATATCATTTTCAAGGATACTTATATATGTGCTAATACAGGTTAATGCCATATGAACTAAAGAGAGAATTGTGGAGTATATTGCAGGAGCTGAGAATTCTCTCAGGAAACAGACTAAGAATTTTACTAATTTTATACAGTTGCATTTCTGCTTTGTTTTGGTCATTTTAATACTAACTTCAGGTGCATCAGAGTAAGGAGAGGGATTGATTCATGTGACTGAATCATAAAGGCTAAACATGTATAGAAGTTAGAAAAGTGGTGCACGTAATGTGTGTCAAATACTGGTAAGACACTGCCCCTCAGTGGAACCATACCCACACCTAGAATCAATGTCCACATGACAGACCTTAAAAATTGGCAATGAAGCTGGTGTCATACTAGAGTATCCAGTATGTGCCAGCTTGAGATGAGATGATAGCCCAGTTTGTTTGTTCAAGAAAAGCTTGCTCTTTTAGCTCCACGTATTCCATATACCAAAGCACTTGCTGCCTCCATAATAAAGTCTTGTATTAAATTCCAGTCTGGCCAAAATCAAGATTGTTATTCTAAGTATTGAAGGTCTTAATTACAAAATCTTGAAACTATCCTGCAACTTGTATGCATCTTTTTAAACAAAACATTCCCTCTTTACTGTATTTCAGTGCATACAACACATTCATACCCATTTGAAAATGGGGCAGGCGGATTATTAGTATTTGTCATGTACCCAATTATCAATAGACAGACACAAACAGAACAGGGGACCATAAGGGATTTCCTGATATGTTTACTGAATGACCCATAAATAAAAATACAGTTCTGATGGGTGAATAACAGTCCTTTGATTAATGGAGTGCCTATACCACAATGTTTTGATATGCCCAGAGATTCCAGGATTTAGTAAGCAATAACTACCTTGTACAAATAAACCAACCTGCTACAGGTCAAATTCCTGACCTCATCCTCAAAAACATGGCACCTACTTATACTCCACTAGCTCTCATCTCAGGTCAAATCTAAACCAGAATTCTCTTTTAATACATTTAAATCCATCAAATGTGTAGCTGGTTCATCTAGCTCCCTGTGCCAGTCCCACTAAGTATTGCCCTGTCTCCTAAAGGACTTCTGCAAGCAAAACTGAACAATACAAACTACTCTTAACTTCTAGTAAATGCCCCCCTTTATGCCCCAGCTCTTGTGATAAGGTACTTGAGGCTCCTGAAATTCAGGAGCCAGTTAGGTCCTGTTCTGTGGCTTGCCATCAACCCACCTTCTTACTCACATTTTATTAAAAATGTTGCTTTTAAACTGTAGCAAACTGCTTACTACTGAGGTAGTACGCTTCTATCTAAAGTTTATACCCCACATGGAGCTCTACAATGCTAAGACTTTAGTTTAGTTAAAAAAAATCTTCTAAACTGTAGCAACGTGCTGGTTACAATTTAGGCCCCACACAAAGTGCTAGAGCTTAAATTTCAACAAATGCAGTTCCGGCTTTTAAAAGCAAACAAAGTAAAGTACAGCTTGGAACACTAAAGGCAGCTTTTACCACTACAAACTACTATATGTAAACAAAATAAAGTTGTGCCACCACAGTAAAGGTAAAAAGCTGGTTTAATAAACTATGAAAAAGCTACAAAAACTCAAAATAAAAATAAATGCAAATGGATTAGTGCTTTTAGCAGTTGCCTTCTTCAGATCCTGTTTCTGTTAGCTAAACTTCCTGTTTTTAAAAGATAATGATCTATCAATCTCACAATCAGATCAGAAGTCTCCACCCCTTGAGCAAAAGCTTTAAAGGGACCAATCCATCCGGTATCAATTTCTGTCCTGTTGAAGATCTCCTCCTCTTAAACTTTCTTCAATTACTTCCAAAGCCATGAAAGAAAACTTATGATCAGGGTATTTGGCAACATGTTGAGACAAAGCACTGGCTGTGCTGTGTAACCTAATATCAGTCAGGTGATGCAGGATTCATTCCTTGAATGGTCTGTTGGTCTTGCCAACATAAAATCCACTACACAGACAGCTGGTGGCAACATAACATTTTTAGTGTTACATTCTGCATATGCTCTGAGCCTGTATGTTTTCAAGGTAATCAGATGCTAAAATAAATTGCTGGAAATTATGGAGCCATAGGCTCTGCATTTTCTACAGGGAAATGTACATCTCAAAGTAATTTACCCGGCTCCATGTCTGTATTTAGCCTAGCACAATAAGCTCTAAGTTTTTCTTGTTCTTAAAACAGAATCTAGGCTTCTCACCAGCTATACGTCTAATGTTGTCATCTGCTATCAGTATCTTCCAATTCCCCCGGATAACCTTACATATTTGTTGAGCATCATTACTGAATGTAAGCAAGCATCTCAGCCCCCCCCCCCCCTCAGTTACACTTTTTCCTCTAGGGGTCGGTTCATCTTCCTTACGTATCTCTCCATCCAAAAAATAAGGTTGACCTCTTCTGTTTCTTAGGCACTTATTATCCAGGGCTACTTCCTGGATTTCTCTCTTCTTATATCCATGTTTCTAAAATCATTTTATCAAATGATCCATCTCTTCTTTGTATGTGTCCTCATTCGTATAAAGTCTGGATGCTCTAAGAAAGAAGCTGACCTTTAATGACATGTGGATAAACATGTCTGGGATGCATTCTAGGCCTATGTAATAAAATTTTCCAGCAGTCTTTCCTATGCATTTGAGTGTTGAGACTACCATCCATTCCATACTCTAGTGTAAGATTTAAAAAAAAAAACTATCTTCTCTCTAGAGCTATGAACCTCAAATTCAAGGAAGGATGCCGTATTACCAAGATATTTAATAAAATCAGAAAGTTGTTCATTCCCTGTCCATAGGAGGAATATATCATCCATGAATCTTCTGTAATAAGCTGCATGTCTTCCATGTATTTAAATTACTAAGGACATGGACAGTCTCCCATTGGGCCATAACAATATTAGAGTAACTATTAGCACAGAAAAAGCCAATCACAACCCATTTCTGCCAGTAATGTTCATTCCCATAAATGAAGATATTTTTCAGTAGGATAATGTCTGGTAGTAGGCAGATCTGTGAAATGATAGCATTAAAGATGCTTCCTTGCTTCAGAAACTGCCGTACAGTCTTGATACCAAAATCATTAAGAATTACCATAAAAAGACTTTCAACAACCATTGCTATCCTTGTCAGGACTGAACACAATGAAGCAACTTGTGTAGAAATAGAGGACTGTCCTTCAATATATTTGTTGCTCTAGGCAATGCTGATTTTAACTTATATTCTACAAAAATAGATGCTGGCTCTGTTATCCACCCTCTGTATAGGTAATCAATGTATAGTTCATCAGATGAGGAACTAAAAGCACAATTACAAGTGGTCAAAACTTTTTCAGATATAAGAATATCATTTGGTTTTGATAAATGTGCAAAAGCAACTTTTAAAGTAGGAAAGCTGCAGCACCGGGAAATCATCAATTTGGGAGAGGAATGTGATATAAAAGAACTTGAGAAAGAGGGAGTGTCTAAATAATTGGGAATTGATAAAGGATCAGCAATAAAACATGAACAATTGCAAATAAAACTTAGTAAGGAATACTTTAGATGACTTAAATTAATCCTGAAAACAGTGTTGACATCTAGGAACAAATTCCAAGCTATAAACCAATTTGCTCTTCCTGTCCTAACTTACACTTTAGAAGTGACTAACTGGCCCCAAAAGGTGTTGGATTGGTTAGACTGGAAAAGGATGCTTCATTCTGAAATGATTTATCAAAAAAATCATTGTATACCAAGACTATATATTTCCCATTCTGAAGGAGGTATGGGCATCCTTCAAATTGATTAATTGTATAGATCTGCAGTCATGAGACTCCATAAATATCTGCTGACCCCAAGACACAAAAGTAGTGAAAGTTTTGAGGCATGAGGAGAATAAGTCTAAGATGACTTCCCTGCTCACTTTAGCAGAAACGTATGTGTCATGCAGGAATGGAAATCAAACCAGAAGTAGATAAAGATCAGACAGCAACTGAATGCACAAAAAACAAAGGAATACAAGGTGAAGGATCAGATGAGGAGGCAAGGAGTGTGTAATGCATAAATACAATTGCAAGTACAGGAAATTTTTGGAACAGCCTCATGCTGATTAGGATCAAATGCAGGAATAGTTAAGGAGAGGTGATTTCAAACCAAAGGATGAAAGGTTAATATTGGCAGTTCAAACTAGTAGACTACATACTCATTGGTGTGGAAACCCCATTGAACATGTGGGAGAAACAGACAAATGTAGGTTTTGTAAAACATGATCGGAAATGGTCACACGTCTTGTTGCTGGTTGAGATATACTAATGGCAAAAGGACTAACTGTATACAGAAATGCATAATAATAGGGCAAGACCGCTGCACTGGGGATTGTACAAACATTATAATATTGAAGTAACTGAAAAACACTGGAAAAATGGGCCACAAAGCATTATAGAAAATTAAGTTTATATCACATGGGATCACCCATTGCCAACAATTCAAAAAAATAGATGTGATAACGCCAGTTATAATAGTCTATAAAATACAACAGTAGCATTGCACATTGAAATTGCTAAACCCAGTGACTACAGTGTCTTACATACAGAGATGCACAAAGTCATAAAATACCAGGATTTGAAGGTAGAATTGAGGGCAGTGTGGAAGGATATCCAGACAGTTCCAATAGTAGTAGGAGCAATGGACCTTATAAAAAAGAATTTACAATCGTACTTGGATACGAGTTGCAGAAGTCATTAATGCACACATTGTGGGTGATGCACAGTGGCATTTCTGGCTAACAAAGACTGAAACAATATTAATTTCATGAAGATTAATCATACTTTGACATAGGAATGGGGTCCATTCCCATCATGGTATTACAAACTCAAAAGACTTGGAGAAATTAAAGTAAGCTATTACTTATCACAGCTCTCAACTCTGGAATAGGGTTTGTTTACAGTTCCACATAAAACAATGATAGCCTTGATTCGTTAATTGGAATGACAACTGGATGCATGCCTATACATTTATCTGAGCATGACTTGTGTTGCTCTACTGAAGCATAAGGTGCCATCTGATGGTGCATATTGGCAAAGTGGTTATGCACCTTAGACTGGTATAGCCTTATACATTCAAATCATTTAAGATACTTTCCCAGATGGATTGCCACACAGAATGTGGTTTTCCATAATGTGAATAAAGGAATATATGTGCTAAGCTAAACATTCACCACCCACTTCTCACTCTACCACAGTAAAGTGGAATTCCCATGCATAACCTAACAAAAACTGAAAATATCTTTATGGATTTTTTTAAACTGAAATTATAATGCCCTGGATAAATATCTTCCATCGATTACCTGGGAGTGTACTAGCACAATCTGTTAGTTAACAGCTCATGGCCTTCTACAAACCTTTCTGTAAATCCATTAATAATTCATCCCCATCAGGCATAAATATATTGGAAAACTCAGTAATCAACTTTAGTGGCAGAGATACAAAATCATTTTTTATGAACAAGAAATAATACAAAGCCTTCAAATTTCACCCAAACACTCACAAGGTTAAGGTTAACTCTATTCAGAAAAGAGCTCAATAAAACAAATGCAAGGATTCATTAAGGAGAAACTCACCACAACATGCATAACAAAGCCTTGAACAACCATATCTGACAAATGAAGGAAAAACAAGAATATTTTGTAATTATTCTGCACGACAATGAGCTCTCAGCCATTGTCTTCCTTAACAACTAAGCAGATTTTAAAAACAGAAATAAACTGATATCATAATAGTCAGATATAGTCAACTTACAAGCATGCATCAAGAGCAAATGTCGACATGAAGAGCAACTTCCTACCAACAATACAAAAATGACATCCAAAATGTTTGCCTACCTCTATCCTCAAGAGAGATTAGAAATGCCACTTTTATAGGACAAAAATTAAATACTAAGAAGCCTAATTATGCAGTCATAAATAGGCTAGTATATTCCTTTATGCACATCATTGAGTTAAAAAAAGTTATGTCCTTAACACCTGGAATTTTGGTCCTCTCCACAGAGCAGTGTTTAGCCTCAACAAAATACTTCAAAAGTTAATGGGCAGACTCATAGAACTTGTACATGGGAAGCTCTATCCATGACTTATTCCAATACAGTTTTGTCATTTGTAAAGGTGAAGAAAATGTCTTCTTTAAAGAATAAATCAGGAACCCTTCAGCCATGCCCTTTTACCAATTTATGGTAATTAATTTCTCAAGTGTATGGAACTTATGAACGAGCAGTTAAAACATGAAGGTTCTGCTTTTTAGTGATGGACAAGTCGTTCATTTTCAGATATACAGGGATTCAGCATCTCTTTTTTGGAGGAAATATTTGTCATCTAAACCTAATTTGAAAGGAACGGACTACATCCGTACATTCCAAGGTAAGATTAAGGTAAAAGTGGGATTTAAAATCAGTCTAAAGAAAGGAAGCTGCCTATAGGCTTTCCTTGCCTTTGAGGAAATTTGGGAACCGTGTTGTCAGGGAGCCAAGGTTAAAAGAGCTATCCCACATTCCAAAAACTATTTTAGTTACAACTTTCCTTTAGAATGTCTAACCATGGAACTGGCTTTCACAGTTTTATGAATTAATACTTCAAAAATAGGGATGTAGAAAAACTGTGGTACGTGAAGTACTCAACACTCAGGTTTCAATACACACAACAAATTACAGTTGTGCAGCTTGTTACTGAAGCCATTCCATACCACCTTTAATTAACCGCTCCCTTAATATAACATTCCTCTTAATGGGAGACTATGCATTTTGTGATAGAAGTCATCCTAACATGGAAGGGGAGAACCATCAATCAATATTAAGGCACAAAAACAATAAAAGACTTTATAACATATTTCAACCAAATAAAAATGCTAACAAAAGAAAACAGATAAACATGCCTGCCAGATGTACTAAGCTAAACATTTCTCACTGTACCACAATGTAGTGGAATTCCTTACTTACCCCATGCATAACCTAACAAAAAACTGATACTATAGGGCTGGAGTCATCACAACATTAAAAGTTAAAGCCGTCAGGCCTGCACTATCATCCATTCTACTGGCTAATGTTTGCTCCCTGGAAAACAAAATAGACTACATAAGGCTAGAACTAACTGACCAGAGCAAGGTGAGAAACTCTTGTGTATTTATCTTCACTGAGACTTGGCTGAGCTCTAGCATAAATGACAGTGCAGTTCATGTGGAGGGACTATCATTTCATGCAGATGGAATGCAGTCTCAGTGTGGGAAAGCAAAGGTGATGCCTGCATCTACATCAATTGGTGCACCAGATGTGAGGTGGTAAAAACACACCGTTCTGAAGACCTAGAGTTTATGTCACTGAAATGCAGATCCTTATACCTGCCAAGGGAAGTCAGCATCACAGCAGTATACATACATCCCAGTGCCAACACAAACAAAGCACTAGCTAAACTGTATCAGTCTATAAATTATTTGCAAAATCAAAATCCTGACGGAGTACATATAATAGCAGGTGACTTCAATCTTGCAAACCTGAAAAGTCCTACCTCAGTATTCCAGTATGTAGACATTGCAACCAGAGGGGAGAATACAACTGGACAAGTTCTATAAAAATATTAAGCTAGCGTTTTAGGCAGTACCTCACCCACATTTGTGCAACTCTGATCACGTTGCCATTATGCTGCTACCATCATACAGACCAATGCTGACCAGGGGGAACCATCCATGAAGCAAGTGAAAGTACGGCTAGAGGGAGCAAGTCTCAGCACAAGACTGTTTTGAGAGTGCAGACTGAAACATCTTCAAGGAGGCGGCCACAGTAAACCAACTCATCAACCTGGAGGAGTACATTGAATAAGTGATGTGTTACATCTCAAAATGTGTTGATGATGTGACAGTCACCAAAAGCATTATCACAACAGCCAACCAGACACCCTGGCTAACAAATGAAGTATACGAGCTCCTGAAAGTAAGGAATGCAGTATTCAAGTCTGGTAATAAAGAGGCTCTCCGATTTGCCAGATCTCAATTAAACAAAGGGACGAGGGAGGCCAAACACGAATATGGTCATAGGATCATGAGATACTTCTCCGAACAAAAGGACCACAGGTGCCTGTGGTAGACATCCAGTCCATAACAGATTAGAGGCCCCCATCTTCACAGTGATGATGATAATGAATTCTTAAATAAGCTCAACATCCTAAGCACCCTGCTTTTCATCATACTAACCTATGACTATGCAGCCAAGCACAGCTTAAACCATATCAAATTTACAGATGATACAACAGTTGTGGGCCTCATCAGGAATGATGAAGAGACAGCCTACAGAGAGGAGGTGAATCAGTTCATAAGTTGGTATTATAGCAATAATCTTGCACTAAATGTCAACAAGACCAAAGAAATTATTGTGGACTACAGGAAGAGCAACAGAGAGTACTCTCCACTTGAAATCAATGAAGAAACAGTTGAAAGATAAAAAAGCACAACATTTCTGGGGGTGCACATTGCAGAAGACTTGACATGGTCAGCCAACACAAATGCCATCATTAAGAAGGTGCACTAATGACTTTACTTCTTGTGAAGGTTGAAGAGTGAACCCACCATCAGCAGTTCTCATAACCTTCTACAGCAGCACCATCGCAAATATACTGACAATAAACTTTACAGTATGGTATGGAAGTTGCTCTGCTTCCAAGCACCAGTCCCTTCAGAGGGTAGTGAAAGCATCTGAGAGAATTATCAGGAATTCCCTCCCATCCAAACAAGGAAAATAACCAGGGATAGCACTCCTCCTGTTTACAAACTGTTCTCACATATAACATCAGGAAGCTGCTTTCGATGCATACGCTGCAAAACCATGAGATTCAGAACAGCTTCTTTCCACTAGCCATCAGGTTACTGAACTCTAGAAACAGTACCGTTAACACTGGACATTAAGGCAGTAATCCAACAATACTGAAAAGTCTCTATAGTGCAATATGTAACAAGGTCTTACGCGCACCCAGACAGCAAAGTCAGCAGTAATCAAACCAAACTGTCTTACTGTGAAATATAAATGTAGGCCTTAAATCAATCACTTAAGTACAATTTTCCAGTGAAAATAAGCCAATAACCTAGTAATGAGTGACAGTCTGTTAAATAAGTGCAATAATTCAAGTATTATTGTTGTGTTTGTCATCTGTGTCGATAAAGTTTTGTGCATTATCGTCATGTTAAATTTAGTCTAGGTATTGCATGCACATAGAGTCCAAAAAACCTAGTTTTGCTCAGTTTGCACTTGTGTGAATTGAAATGACAATAAAATTTACTTTGACTTTTTTGACTTTAATGACTTTTTAAACTGAAAATTATAATGTCCTGAATAAATATCTTGTATCAATTACCTGTCAGTCAACAGTTCATGGCCTTCTACAAGTCTTTCTATAAATGCATTGATAATTCATCTCCATCAGGCTTAAATATACTGGAAAACTCAGTAAAACTTTAGCAGCAGAGTTACACATTTTTTTTCGTAACAAGAAAGCACACAGAGCCTTCAAATTTCACCCAAACACACACAAGGGAAAGGTCAACTCTATTCAGAAAAGAGATCAATAAAACACAAGCAAAAATTCATTCAGGGAAAATCTGCCACAAGATGGAAGACAATAAAGCCATGAACAACCACATCTCAGAAAGGAAGGGAAAAAAGAATGCTTTGTAATTCTGATTGACAATGACCTCTCAGCCCTTCTCCTCCTCAAAAACTAAATAGAATTTAAAAATGGAATTAAAGTGACATCAGAAGAGTCAGATATAGCCAACTCGCAAGCATGCATCAAGAGCAAATATTGACAAGAGTAACTTCCTACCTACAATACAAGAATGACATCTAAAATGTTCACCTACCACTGTCCTCAAGATTAGAAATGTCACTTCTATAGGACAAAAATGAAATACTAAGAAGCCTAATTATGCATTCATAAATAGGCTAGTATACCCCTTTAGGCACATCCTTGAGTTAAAAAAAACAAACAAAAAACAAAAAAAACAAAAAGGTTATGTCCTTGATACCTGGAAGTAGGCAAATCTTGCTCCCACTGCAGACCAGTGCTTAGACTGATTATCCATCCAAAATACTACAAAAGTTAATGAGCAGCCTCATGGAACTTAGACATGGAAAACCTTATTCATGACTTATTCCAATACAGTTTTGGAAAATACAATTTGTTTGCATACGCATCTATAATGTGTTTTATCTGTCCATGCAGCTAACCTCAGTTTGCCTAAAGCAATCAACTATCGCATGGCAGATGCATACAGCATCAGGGATGTAAAAGCAGGCAAAGCTGTTTCAGAATTAGCTATGTGCTCATTAATAACTGAGCATTAGACTTGCCAGTTTCACCCAATAGCAGTGCAGTCCCTCAAGACTGTTTTGGGGCCACATATTTTTTTTTTTTGGCATTTATTTCTGCTGAGACATTAAAACAGATTGCCTAGTTTGTCAGATATGATGACTTCAAACATGGGAGCAGTGACCTTAATCCCACTTAAGTCACCACTTACTATTTACATGTGAATGGTGAAGTAGAGTAAACCTTACTTTAAATATCAATGTAACACTGACATTTTGGAAAATATTTTATGCAGTACTGATGGGCAGCAGCTAAGAAATGGCAAAACAGTAAAATATCTTGGAATTCTACTAGAGGACATATTTGATGCTAATACAACTGCTGCCATCCAAAAAAACATATGAATTTAACCACCTGATACTCCTGGGGTTGAAACCAGTGTCTTGAAATAATTGCCTCCCTTTATACAGCTGCACTCTGTTTTATAGCCTAATTAGACATTTGGCTTAAGATGCGCAGTTAAAAAAATTCCTTACAAAGGAAGATTAAGGGGCTTAAAGTGTGGCCTACTAGTAAATACAATACTTTATGTATACTACTGCTTTACTAAGAGGTGGGGTCTACCTGAAAGGAATAAACTCTCAAATTTGAAACTTAGCACAGAATACTCTTAGGTGTCTTAACACAAGAGACCTTAAGTAAAAACTGATATCAACCATCTCATGAAGTGAATTTTATATCTCAGATGTCCAATTTTATGGAATAAACTTACTCTCTAATTCAGCTCAATGGGTAAAGAATGAACAGAGACAACATGAGCTCATGCAAGCTCCACGGTGGGATTCAGGGCATCAAGACACTTGAGAGCCTTCAGCTTATTGAAACATATGACACTGAATTACTTATAATGGATGATACTGCACAAGTATGAGTTACAGTTTGAATTTCTTAACAGATGTTACTTAAAAGTATAAAAATGAGAAGCACCTCCTCATATGGGGCAATTTGCTAAAACACACATATGGTTCCATATAGTCAAACAGTTGTAATATCAAAAATATTTAATGCAAGCTGAAGTGATTGAGTAGTTTTTTGATATCTGATGGCATATTGTGAGAAATCACTGAACAGCAAGGGATGGAAATTTGCTTTTTCTCCTGCTGCTGTGTATTTTCAGAGTTTTCATTTTTTTCATTCTTTTGAACTTTGATCCTTTGGGATCAATGCTCTAATGTTTACTGTTTTGGTATTTTTACTTCAAAGTCCATATGTGTATGTGAACAATTATGGTTTGGTCAAGTGCAGGGGTTTGATTCAATGTTGACAGTACAAATGTCCAAATGGTGGATATGCTAATGTTATGAAATGTCGATACAGTTAAGTGGGGTTGAGGAGGTGAATGTGTGTAAGTTAGTTAGGCTTAGGGTCGGGGAGGAGTGAAGGATGGGTGCTGCATATGTGCAACTTTGTGTATTTTAGGGTAAGGGTTATTTAAGGTGATAAATGTAGTGTTTGTGAATATTTGTGTTTGCGTGTCTTGTGTAGTGGCAGTGTTGTGGGAAAGTTTTAATGACATAAAGGTTTAGGGGAAGGGGCACCATTTGGGCTAGAACCCATTACCAAAGAGGGCAGAGGAGGCTATCCCCATTGTTGCCACCCCCCCAAATCTAACCATACACCTTATCATTAAAACCTTCTTTTACATTGCTGCTATTCAGACAAATTGGTGGCTAGTGTTATGGGAGGGCAGTAGTTTTAATATCGGGAAAAGACATAGTTTCTCGATATTTGTGCTTTTTTTCCACTACTGTGTATGATCAAACTTATTTTCTTAGTGTTTTACATTCAACATTAGGGCAGTTTGGTATTATATAGATATATAATATTGGAACCTGACCCCATGGGGATAGGAAAATGTCCCTACTTCATATTTTTCCTCTTCTCTAGGCAATCACTATGTGAACACTAAATATACTTAACAGCAAACCGTGGGAGAAAACAGCCAAATAAAAAATAGCTTCAGCTAATGTTTCCATAAAAATAGAGGACACTATTTGCAAACTAGTCACAGCAGGTGTCCTTTCAAAAACACTTCCACTATGAAATCTATTTGTTAACAAGACATTAAATAGGTATTTCAAATTGATAAATATCAATTTAATATCTTTTTGTCTGCGAGTTGCTCAAACTGAGAGTTGCTTTCTGGTTTACCTGTTGCATTTTTTTTCTGTTTTGAGAAATCTGCTTAGCCTGGTGTTTTTGTTATATGTAGCAGATAGACATTTAAACTACCCAGGCTGCACATTTCACATAATTTTTCATTAGTTAATTTAAGGGACACTTAAATAATAGAATATATGTAATCTTGTCTTTTCTGATGAGACTCAAGGCCTGTAAAAACTACAAGCACTATTGGTGACTCTGCTGGTCATTTTTCCTACCCACCCTCTCATTCTTTGATCTGCTTTTTAAACTTGATTTTTAAGCATTGCACCCTTATTGTAAATTGAGCTTTATAAGCACCTCTTTCTATACTACTGTTTATATCTTGAATTATTTACATTTCCTTATGTGTATTTTGGAAAAAATGCATTTTGTCTCATCTGTTCTACTGATTTACTTGCTCTGAATACATTATCTAGCTAGATGCTGGATAAAAAAAAATAGTGTATTTTTACACTATAGTAAGCTCTTTTCTGTGTGTTAATGTGAAGAGAACAGAGGATGTTGTATTTAGTGGCAATGAGTGATAGCCTATCTGTATAGGTTGGGGAAACACTGGAGATTCCTGCATATAGTTTGACTGGAGGGCTTATTAGATCACCTTGTTTTTAGTGCTTTTACAAATGCTGCACAACTGAGTGGCTCTTGGATCATTTCTACAAAGCAAAGTACTTTTATTGAATGATCAGAGTTTTGTAAGCTGTTTAAATTACACTGCTCTTATCTTAAACTACTTATTGACTTTCCTTAACTTTTAGGTTTGTGGTTGTAGTTCACTCTAGACACTCATTTACTGTGCTTTCACATTGAAGCTGGGATTATTCATCTAGTGGCAGTTGGTGTTTACCTGGTCTATCTGAGTTGGAAAGCAAGCAAATGGACTCTAAGTGCAATCATTTTATTGTCCAGAGGGCTGACTAGTCAGTTTTCTGTATTTCTAGTGTTGGTGTAAATTCAGCACATTTGCACAGAGCTGTTCACTGTCAGTGCCTGTAGAAATGCAAGTGTTGCTTATCTTCATTGTACTGTGAATGTTTATTATACTGTTTATTGGTTTGTTTTTTGCACTTCTTTAAAAATTGAAGACACATTTTCAAAAGTTCTGTTGTTCTGCACTAAAATGCATTACTTTGTGATTTGTAGTTAGTATTAAGCATCTGGTTGTGGTTTCTTAACAGTTGGGCTCCACATCAGTCATTTTATATTAAGACTGTCAAAGTATGCACTCTTGTGGCAAAAGAGGGCTGATTTCATCTATTTGAGCTGGGAATTTCTTGTGGAAAGGGCACTGTGTGCTCATCTGATTGGCCCTGGGTCATTTGTGCAAAACTTGTTTTTCTCTGATTGTATACAAGCCTTGTGTTAGAGCAAAACTGCTCTTTATGCAGTGGCAGTTACTGGTGCCTTGTATACATGCAATCACCAGAAACTGATGTCTCTCTATAAAAATGCATCAGAACTTTCTCAGTCCCACATTACTCATGGTGTAACTAGTTTATATAATGAGCTACATTTACACATTTAATTAGGACTATTTAGGTCTAATGTACCTTATTATAGCACCCAGGACTATTGCTGCTCAGAATATTGGATTTGGGCACTAGGCAGCATCGCTGGTGAGGGTAGCTACAGATTACATCAAGTAAGCACTCATCCTCATCTTTTATAAACACCCTCCACTATCTCTTGCAAGTACACATTAGAATCTGCAACCATCGATGGGCACTTTTCTGCTATATCTACATGCAGTTGTTGGACATGAGCATCCTAAGGCAATGTAACAATTGCCTTATGTACACTGACAACTACTTAATTCTCAAACAGACAAATACAGTATGTGAGAGATATAATTACACACTGACACTGCAGGCTAGACTTTCACATAGAAACACAAAAGAGCAATAAAAAACAAACTCCTACTCTTTCTCCCAAAAATTCTTTACCATTTCAAAACCTCTTTTACATACTGTCTAATCAATAAGACTCCTATAGCAGCTGATACAATCACTAAACTCCTAGGTGTCACAATATATGATCAGCTTAAATTTGACTTACACATTAACAACTGTATCAGGAAGACACATCAAAAACTAGGCATCCCATACAGAAATAGAAAGTTTCTCACTTACAAAGCTAAAGTAACCCTCTCTCATACCTATGTACTCCCCCAGTCTACTATATGGTTTTCAAATACTCACAAACCTTAATACCACACTCTTAGCAAAACGTAACTCAACCTATAACAAGATAGCCAGATTGTCTGCCCAGCATACTTTTAAAGCTCACCACTGTATCTCACTTAAATTGACTGGAACTACCCAATCTGATGCTTGTCTTTCAGGTTCAGATCATACATTCTATACTATATCAGACTTACTACTGCCCTAGCTTATTCTCCTTTATGTCTCGCTGCTCTCCCACTAAACTACTTTGCAGTTCTGACCAAGACTTACTTTGTATCCACAAACCAAGGACTAAAATGGGTAGTAACCTATATAGCCATCACCCCACCATTGCATGGAAGAAGCTTCCACTTCAAATTAGATTAATAGAACCTAAACAATTCAAAGCAGCTGCTAAAGAACATGTAAAAATACTCGGTCCTGGCTCTGTACTCACCCTCCATAAACAGTATCTACACATAAACTAATCTAATCCCCTAACATTGGTCTACTTCCTCCTGAACCAACATATCTACTCCTTCAGCCCATGCCTATCCATCTCATTCTAACTTGCATTATATTATGCCCCAGCTTAACCTCTTCCCTCTCTATATCATTCCTCTAATTCACCTCTTAAAAATAACCAGTGTCTATAATACTAATGCTCAAAGACTGTAATGAATATTTCTATTACTCTTTCTTACATAGGCTTCATTGCTAATGATTATGTATAATATTAAAAAATTGCATATGTTGTAAATATCTGCAAAAACAAATGTTATTGTATCTGAAACTGTTTTTTATTGTATTGTATAATTTCCTGGAGCTTTTCTCCCTGGGCCTCCGCTGAAAAGGGACTATCTTGTTAGCTCAATTGGAATATTCCCAGTCAACAAATGTAAAATATAATGAAATAAATAAATAAACAGGTTGTCAGCAACATGCACTCACCACACCCATAAAGGACCACACAGACCCATATATGTGGAGGTGCTCATGTGTAAATCACCCAAACTTCAAAGGCCTCTCAGGCACAGTCCTCAGACACTCTGCATGCATGCAGTCAGACAACTGCCATCACAACTAAAAGCCGTATCTCACCTGTCAAGCCCATAAGGTGAAACACAGCACAGCCCAATATTCTAGTCATAGAAGATGCCATTGTGAGACATTGATGTACCTCTTCAAGGATGGATATAGAGAAGGTTACAGTTAGTTGCCTGTCAGGGGTCAGGATCTGCCAGATCAAGCAAGCACTCAGCACACTTGCCCCTGGTACCAGTATAACTCATTCAATGTGGGTGTGAATGACCCAAGATATACTTCCTTGGACTATATCAAGAGACATAATTAAGCTGTTGATGCCACAATGCCAGCAGAAAATGAGAGACTATCAGATGGCTTAGCTACTGGGTCATTCTAAAGGGATCCAATACTTGCCAGACTGGGAGGACATGGTTGGCAGGCCACGCTTGCTTTGCCAGGGACAGTCATTACCTGCCACTTCTAGGCTTTTAGATATTGGCCAAAACATTGTCCACCCCTATGCTGCTTGTTTTAGGAATTGCCAACAGACAAACCTTCCAACATAACATAAGCTACTTAGGACAGGCTAAAGGAGCTACTGCTCAATCTGTTTAGTTACTGAAGCTGTTCAAAGCCACAGAAATCACTCTGGCACTGCATGGCCATAACACCTTTCATATGTTCTGACCACCCACTGACCATCTACATAAAAGATAAACACACTTCAACGCTGACCAAATAATACTTCATGTCCAACTAAACATGAGAAAAATCCATTAGCATATTCTTGTTAGCTGCAGGCCCCCCAGCATAAACCAGGAAACCCATACATCATACATGAAGTTACTGGAATCATTCATCCAGCCCAATACCATACCCATGTGTGATTTTTAACTACCTCTCCATTAATTGGGAGGCATACACAGCACTAACATGCAAGACCAAAGAATTGACTTTGCAAATTCAAATGCCCTGGAACAAATATCCTAGATCTGGTACTCACAAACATGAGAGAGCTCTGCACCCCTCCCCCCAGTGTGATGCCCTCACTGGCAGGATAAGATCACAAGATGGTCTCCTTGAAATAAAGGAAAACTAGTCCCCACCCAACTCCCAAACCTTTAACTTAACTAAGGTAAATGACCTCATATTAAGGTAAGGCATAGCTAGTTTCCAAGCTCCGCCAAATCCAGAAAACAGAAACCTATGCATTGGCATACACAAAAGGCCTGTACAACCATATAAACAGCTGCATACAAATAGTAGTACTAGGCCGAAAAAAACAACAACAAAAGAAAATCCTGTCAGGTAGTAAGAGGGAATGTGCACAACAAAATGAAAAGCCCTTCATTAGTCTAAAGAGAATCAGGGAACTACCCAAACCTTAGGATATCCATGAGGCATTTTTCAATTATGTCCGTAGTCTTAAGGGCAACACTCAGTGTGCAGAATTAGCTGTAGATGGCACCACCTATACTCAGCCAGAACATGTATCTAATCTGCTGGCAGACAAATTCATCTCAAGTTTCACCTCATCTGCCCCAGTTTCCCTCCATGAAATACCCTCCACCACCAAGCTGAAAGCATGGCATCAGCAGGGCAAGATGACATACTAGGTTGCCTCTTAAACAGCTTAAATCATGACATTTCAGGCCAATTAGGATCTCTGTTTAACCACAGCCTTCAGACTGTCTTTGTCCTGAGAGTGGAGGACAGCAACAGTCATGCTTGTGCATAAAGGGAGACCAGCTACTGACACAGGAAATTACAGACCCACAAGCTTGACAAGTCATATGTAAGGCCGTGGAAAGAATAATCAAGGACTTGAAACAGAGAGATAGGAAACCTTCAAAAACTGTACCCAATCCAATTCAGCTTTGTCAAGGGCAGATCATGCCTATTGAATCTGGTGGATTTCTTTGAGAAAGACACTAAGGTCATAGATGAGGGTAAAAGCAGCCCATACCACCTATCTGGACCTGCCCACCACATTTGACAATTCTCCACTCAGGTATTATAAATAAACTCAAAACTGGACATAAATCCCTTCATCAGTAATTGGCTCATGGACAGGACACATATGGTTAAAGTGGGTGAATCCAGATCCCGTAAGAGTTTAGTTACTAGTGATGTTGCAAGCTGGGGGACAATCACTGAATACCCCAGTGATGTTCAAATCCTTCAGGAGGGTCTAGATCAGACAAATGGTTAATGCCAGTACCGTGGCCTACAACTAAATGTGAAAGAATGCATCATACAATTTGGGAAGTCAAATACAGCTGCAAATTATGACATCAATAGCACAACCTCAAGAGTACACTCAGAGATGAGAGAGCTAGGTACGCAGCCTGAACTGACTGCCATGCATCCACAGTGGACAGAAGGTCCTAACAGCACAACTTACAAGATATGACATCCAGATCCCAGGAAGTTATAACCTTGTTCTCAGCCCCCATTAGATCAATAGAGTACAATGTGCCATTTGGCATGTACTTGACAAGGCACTTATAGCAGTTGGAGTGACCTCTGAGGTTCCTCAAAAAAAAAAAAAAAAGAGTTTAAACATGTCCTATGTTGCTAGACTAAAATGCCTATCCCTTTACTGGTTCCAACCACTATTAAGGAGTGACCTATGCCTCACATACAGGGCACTCAAATCCAACTCTGATGAAACTGCTACACATCCACAAGTCAAACAGTAAGAGGATCACACAATCTGGGGATCTAAACTTAGTCAGCAACTCAAAACAAAACATGCTGGAGGGACAGATGTATCTCAGAGTTTGTCTGTTCTTCAGAACAGTCTTCCTGTTTACATTAAGCAGACCCTCTCAGTGGACCTTCTCAAATGCAGTTTGGATCAATGGATAGTGAAATTCATACCTGTGGTAGCACCTATGTCCTTTATGGACAGGTGCAACCTGTAAGATACAGAAGACACAGGCACAAATCCATGCCATCTTCTTGCCCCTAGGGGCCATATAGTGGGTAAAATCAGGTTATAATGGCTAGGTTTGTAAGGGCTCTTCATCTGTTAATTTAGTATTCTCCTATGAACCTTTAAAAACCCTAAGTGCCTATATTTAGCTTTAAACCATTAGTGTCCCTCAATATTCATTTTAAGGTTCGAGTGGAAAAGTAAAACATGAAATAAAGTAGCAGGAGTTATTAAACAAACAATCCCATATCTGATTCTTGAGTAAAGGTCTGGTTCATTCATGCATTAATTGTATCCATCCAAGAATGTTTTTTAATCCCATATCAGAAGGTGGCTGTTAAATAAAAACTGCAGATTCATATTGCTATACCAAGAGTGCATCCAGACAAGTCAGCCTACAATGTTTATGGCTCTGTGACATAAAACAGAATCCATGATCATGGGCCTCAGTTGTTAAATTGTATTCCTAGCAGGCAAAGCATTTCACTTTTAAGTTAACCAAACACTCAAGATGGTGTTTCAGCCACATGGCTATTAAAACTACAATGTTTCCAAAGTAAAGGTAGCAATAAAATTGAGGGGCAACAGTAGTAACATATGGGGCTATTCTCATTGCTCCCTGCAACTGATGCTTTCCTTCCACACTGAAAAGTGAAAACATGAAGAAAGGCAGCATTACACAAGGTAATACAGTAAAACCTAGCTGCACTTAGCAGTGAAAGCATACTGAGAGGAATGCCATAGAAAACCCTACAGAATCAGCTTTTTAATCCGCCTCCCAGAAAGAACATCCTGTAATAGAGTCAGTTTTGCCATATGTATTCATCTACCTGGGAAGTCCACTTGTGTCATTAATGTAGGTATACACAAATTCCTTTATAGTCATCTAAATTGTTCCAAAGAAATGCTTGCACTATAAAACTGTCGATCCTCAGTTTTGACCCTTGACATCTGTCAGAAAGACGTCAGCCTTTGCATGACAAACAAGCAGCATCCAAATCAGAAATGTAGCTAAATTAATCAAAACTAAGCTTGG
The DNA here is from genome assembly GCF_019279795.1 of Protopterus annectens. Lineage (NCBI taxonomy): Eukaryota > Metazoa > Chordata > Ceratodontiformes > Protopteridae > Protopterus > Protopterus annectens. The sequence goes on along the minus strand of NC_056738.1, from coordinate 535,762,145 downwards.
ACAGTTATTGCTCTTAACTAAACATCAGAAGGGAAGGTGGTGTTTGCAGATGGATCATTACCATCTTCATTCGTTGTAGGTTTTCATAATACATAGGAATCATATGACTGAACTTTACTGGGGCCAATGTGGCTCCCATCCCATATGGGCAGTTTGACCCAGCTGTGGATACTTTTTCCTGCTCTGCATGCCATAGCATTTGCTTAACAATTCTGGGTAAAACAAATATGGGGGAGGCCCAAAATTAGGTCCAATTTTAAATGTATACTCTAACTTGTGATGATCGAATAAGAGGAATCGCATCAATGTGCATTTCTGAACAAGTACCATACTACTCATGGTAATCCTCAATTATTTACCAGAAAATTAAAAACTGTAAGGGGGCAGGTCAAAGATGAGAATCAAAGTTATTTGTAAAAATATATACAGCTGAGAGGTATTTATTGAAATGTGTGCAAAAATAGCATATCTGTACCACTTTAGGATCCAGGTAAATTTTGACTGGATTAGGCATAAATAGCGCCCCATATGAACTCCTTGGATATTTAACTATCATACCTTTTGCCTGTTAGCTGTGCAAGTTGCCAACCACTTGTCAATGCATACCAATTAGGAGAGTGAATCACAATGCTTTGAAGCATGGAGCTAGTAGGACATATTCAGCTATCATTGTCAGAATCATAATTTAGACTCCTTTGGAGGTTTTTAAGTGGTTGAACCCAAGCTTAACCACAAAGTGGAGTCAGATGTGCACATAACTACCTCAGGATGGTGAAGAGTTATTTTACCTAACTCCAAGTGATACCCAGCATTAAGCCATACTCTGGAAAGTCAAGCCTCAGAATGCCAAAGTCCAAAGCTGTTTTACAAAATTTAGGTATTACAAAAGCAAGTCATTGCTTTTGTGTGGTCTATTTTTTGTAATAAAGTCTGTTTGAGTGACTCGAGGATCCAAGTGCTTCATTGTATAGTTTATGGTCTAGTTTTGTTGGAGGGGCACTTTTTCTTCGTTACTTTCTGGTCGAAAATTTAGGTATCCCTTATAACCACCACCACACACATTCAAAATAACCACTAAAATCTGTAGATTACCTACATCATTAAAAATGAGCACTGTAAACACTGAAACAAGCATGATGGATCCCTGGTCAAAGGGTTGACCTTCTCCTATGATCCTAATTATTCAAACTCCTAGTCAACTAGCCCTTGTCTTCTCTATCAGACAAATTGGACCACATTTCTCTTAGAGCCAAAGACCAACCTAATCTGATCCCAAACTGCAACCCCCACTTCCACCACCAAAGTAAGCTCTGTTGTATAGATCACCGTCCCAAACTATGTACTTTTATTTATGGGTAAATACATTCCCAGTTTTAACAGGAACAATAATTCTTCAGTCAATAAGTCTTGGGGGTGGAAAATGAAATATTCAGAAAAGCTTCAGAACAATTTTCCTTTGTTACAGTGGTGGTATAAGGCAATATCTGCTCTAGATTTACTTCTGAGTCAATGCCTGAAAGGCACCTGTGACAGGGATAATACTAGACTGGAAAATGTATTACTGAAAAAAAGAAAAAAAAATATGAGATGCAATAAGCTAAGTGATTCAACAAGTTGTACAGTGTTTACCAGTAGATATAACACACTGACATACTAATAGAGATGACAAAACCATTTATTTGCGCAACATAGCTTTTGCAGTTACTCAAGCTTCTGAACTGAGTTAACGGGATCCTTTTGCTGAAGCAATATTGAGTTGTCCCCTCCCCATGAGGCATATCTGAAAATACTTGGAAAGCACTAGGTCTGTCATTTTGTTAAAGCACTGCAAATGCAAGAGGACAAATTATATGTATTTTTATATTTTTCTAAGATGAACTGAACTTTACAGATACAGGGTTGCTGCAGTTGATATAGTGGTGATCTTCTGACATGCACAGAAAGATAGTCCTGCTCACTAATTTACATTATGTATACTTCATGAGTATGAGCTTCATTTGATCATTGTAGCCCTCCCTCCGAATTGTCCATAAACTAGGACTACTGACATGGCAAGAAATGATGCAATACTTTATACACATGTGCCAGGCAACTTTCTGCCCTATAGATCAGGTCATTGCAGAAGCAAATGTCACTTCTCAATTAGAGCTTTTTTCATTTCTTTTCTGGGACACTTTTCAGTTATTATATTCTCATGGTTTCTAAATCTTATTTGAAAAGGTGCAGTTTAGGATATTGCTTTACATTCTAAATTATCAAGTTACAACAAATAACTAGAAAACTGTTCAACTAAAATATTTACATTTTATCTGCAAGACACTAAAAATTAGTGAAATCAGAACTGCAATTTGCTTACAATATACATTTCTCAGAGCAGAAATAATGAGAAGGAAATGTGTTTTACTATGTATTCCTAGATTTGATTAACTTATGTTCCACATTTGGACTCCTTCAAAAGACCAGTGCTCTTAGATCACTTCTGAAAATAACAGCTATGCCCAGTTTGTTTCCTTACCAGTATTCATTTTAAACTGAATCTTTCAATATATTTTATTCAAACCATCTTTACTTATGCCTTAAGCTATATATCCCAAGAAAAATGCAGAAGTGCATGATGCAGAAGTGCATACATAAGTGGGCACAGAAATTAATTGTACAACAGATGCTCCATACCCTTCACAGAGTACTATATGTTACTCTCTGTACAGCAGGCAACAGAAAACACATTTAGAGAGACAAATGATGGAAACTTTCCCTCCATTTTGTCCTTCCTCCCTTCTTCTGCCCCTATTCAGCATTTTACTTTTTCACCACCCATGTTGTCAGCCTTTTTAGTAAATTTTGTATTTGTAATTGTAACCATTTGCAATGTCAGGACCTGATAGAGCAAGTCTCAAAACATGGAGACTGAATGGCCAAAAAAACAGACTACATATACCAAGTTAGATATGGCTATTTTCCATAATATTCCCTTTCCTCCGAGGTATGGTGATCATGAAGTTCCTATACATAAGCTTGGTGGTGCAGGGTGGCTTGCTCACCTACAGACAAGTAAAAAGAGTGAGGTTAGAGATTCACTGTTCTCATGTTTTTTTGATCTTTTTTCTGTTGGCATTCAGCATTACAAGTGCCAACATTTCAATAAGGAGCCATTTGCAAACCCTAGACTCATGCATTTAACCAGAAATTGAAAATTGTTATGTCTAACTGGATTAATACATATATTTTCTTATGTCAGTAAATATTTATATCGATGTTTCAACAACTATACAATGGAACTCAGATAACTGCTGCTTTTGACTATAACCACCAGACTGCCTTGAAAAAAGGTCCAGCTGCTCTACAAAAGAAAACAAATTTAAATAAATGACTGGAGGACAGTATTTTACTTATTTAGGGAAGTAAGAGAACAAAACCTGCACTGGGGCTATGAATCAGCATGAGGTTAGCTTTAAAATGGATGTTCTATTTGCCCAAGTAATGCTTTTTTACCTTGCACATCATTAATACAGGTTAAGCATGCATAGAATGCAATAGATCGATGAGAGGAGGCAAGTCAAAGTTAAATTTACCGTGTTGAAACTGGATACAGTTGGTATGCACATAGGACTTTCAGAACCGGGTATATTGTACATGCCTCTCTACATTTGCTATGGTTTTATTTAGGTCAAGTGTTCAAAATTAATTTAAGTGAAATTACATGCCCAGTCGTGATGATTCCCAGAATGTAATCATTAGAAACAGCTCTATAAATTATTTTAGCAAGCAATTAATCTGTTTACAATATAGCATATAGGGAAAGGCAGATGTTAAAGTTTTTAACTTCAGTTCTAATTGTGGCTCGTGATTTATGTTGTATGTAAAATGTTTACTTCATGGTTTGGATGTCTCTACCCTATTTAAAACTCTGCAAACCTGTTTGTATTGCATGAACATTGGAAAATATTTATCCATTTGTCACAGTTTGATTACACAAAACATCAGAGCCCTTGGGTTTCCCATACTTAGCAAACATTGTAAGACTGACCTTCCTTCTCTTAAAGACAAGTCCGCCGAGGCTGTAAGGAAACAGTTTAGACCTCTTTTGTCATGCCCTTTACAACAGTAAAAGCTCCTTAATGCATGAAGCAATGTCTGCAAGTGCTGCAGCAAAGTGCACTTTATGCAGTATTCATTAGCTGCTTTGACATCAAATGCTTTATATATTTTTTTTACTGGAATTACAGACTTTAGTAGTAACATTTGTTTTATTGGCTTTTAGTTAAAAAGGCATTCGAGATTATTGTATGTAATATCCAAGAGCTACCAGCTGTGTAAAGCAGCTGTATAAAAGAAAGCCCTTGACTGATACATTGGCATGCCAAGATGATTTTCTTAATGCAGAGTTTAAAGTATTCAAATGAACTTTTCTTTGGAGGAAAAAAAGGAATGTACTCCTTCCACTGGATGAATCAGTATTACCTATATTCTCAATTCATATCTAACAATATATATGTAATATAAATGTTTTCCTCTCTTTTTATTTATTAGCCTTCCTGTCTGTTGCAATCAGACTTCAGGTTAGGAGTTAAATGAATCTTTTTTGTCTACAAGAGAAAAGACAAATGGAAGTTAAACCAAACAAACCTAGTATCTTAACAAGAAACTGCATCCATTGCAAACCATGCTCGATCTCTGCCCAAAAATCTCCATCCTCAGGGGCTGACAAGCCAAACCACAAGACAGCTCTGGTGACTCCATGATTACTATACATTTCAGTCTGAATCTGCCAGCCTTCATGCTCTGAATCAATTCATATCTGTACTGTAACAATCCTGTGTTATAGAAGTTAGAAATCATCACTGTACTAATATGTCCCTGAAGATTGTTTGCTAACTGGTGTTTTGAAAGCTGCAGTCATTACAACCCAAGTGATGCCAAAATATGCAGCCAGCCTATACGGCATGAATGCATTTGACAATTAACTAACCACAAAACCTAAAAAGGTCCCCAACTACATAGAATTCTGCCCAAACTGCTGCAGTCTGGACCACTTGGGCTTTGGTAGACTGACCCAACATATGTCTAAATATTTCACACTTACAAGAAAAACAAGGAGGACTGAAAGTCCCCAAACTTGCTAAAGTTAGACATACTCTGGGAGACTATGCTGGACCAACTGAAGCCTTCCCCTAGTTGGCCCTCCCTCACTATCACTGTAACACCTTCCGTACCTGGCAAGAATGGGAGGAATACCCTTAAGACCAGTACATTCTGCAACATACTATCCACCACCCTAGAAGAAAAAGACCACCCTGATGTACCTTAGACTATGTTAATCAGAGGTTCATGGTACTAGCCAGTAAAGAGTCAAAGCCCAATCTAACTGAAATGAGGAAGGAAAAATGCTGACAAGATACTGGCCCAGCACCTGGTACATTATTGAGCTAGCCACCAAAATAGTCAGAGAACCAAATTAAAACTTTGTAGTGCAAAACACGGCAGTAGCTCATTAAGCCAAAAAGTCCCTACCTAGCCAAGTAGGTAAAGAGGCCCAAATCATTCAAGCATCAATATACTGACCAAAATGAATCCTTTTATACTGAAATGAACAACTACTGTCCCATGGAACGCATGGAGTCCCTGAGAACCTTACCCACTTCCCATTTGGTACGAGTCCCACACTAATCCAGACACATTATTTGGCATATAACTGAATACAAAGCAAAGGAAGTGTGTGTGTGTGTGTGTGTGTGTGTGTGAGTGTGTGTGTGTGTGTGTGTGTGTGTGTGTGTGTGTGTGTGTGTGTGTGTGTGTGTGTGTGTGTGTGTGTGTGGAGGGAGACCAGTTTTGTTCTTCACCTGAAAACTTGCATGAAATTCACAAATGTCCACATGATGTGTCCAGTTCTTAGGTCCCATCTGGCTAATAATTAGATAGCAGCAGTGAGTCACTTACCAAGGTCCAATGGAAGAGGAGTGAGGTTCTTAGGCCATTAGGGCAAGCAGCAAAATCTGGCTATTTGTAGGCAAGAAAGACTGACATTTGAAATGGCAAACCTACAGAAATGTGCATGTCAGTAAATGTCAATCTGTAAACTATACAAGATTGTATTGCCTGGAATCTGGGCATCTTCCTGCCCAAGACCTAAAGAACCATACCTTAACTTTCAAGATAACCATTACATCATCACAAATCCCATTAAATCGGTTAGTAGATGCCATTAGTGTAGGTACAACATACTTGCTTTCAAGATACTTTGCCACCCATCTTTAACAGATGTGCAATGAGCTTGTGAAAGTTGTTGCAGTGTACCTTGCCCTGCAACCAGCATTAGAGAGACCCAAGAGTGACCCTTACTTCTTTAATCGTCAAAATACATGGTGGACTATTCAAATAAGCAGAGTTTTGGGCAGCGGTATGACTCATGATTCAGCCAGCCTCTCCCTGCTGTTACTAATGGTAATAACCAAGATGAAACAGAATCAGCCAGGGGAAATTTAAAATGGGACTAAAAGTACTTAAGCACGTGAGAATTTCAAAGCCTGAAAGGAATTTCTGCTTCTGTCAGACTGATAAGACAAAATTTAAACTTTTCCCATCCCCTATAGGCCTTACTTCATTGCTGGAACAAGCCACTTACAAGGGATAAAGGAACTAAACAGCCACTCTGCTGGGTCTGTGTCTAGAGTACTGTGTCTCCAGATTAAATATTCCCCCTGGTGCTGACACCAAGAAATGTCCACCAGGAATCTGTGTGCAGGCTCAGAAACAATCTGCATGCAGATGTCTTTTATCTTCTCTGTTTTGGGTGTTCTATGAAGATTAATGCCCTCTAACAATACCTGCATGCATGAGTTTTAAACATAGCACTTTCCATCATATTTTGCTGAATGGAGCCCACAGGTATTGGTTACTAGCCTTGTTACTGTACATACCCTTGAAGAATGACAGCATATCCTGGTATTTACCCTTTTTAATGGAAATCCTTCACTTCAATGGAAACACCAATTCTGCAGGCCTAGCAGGTCTATCCTAGTCAAGAAAAAGAAATAAATGCATCTACACAGTTTCTATTTTAAAAAGAAAAAGCTTCATCAAAGCATGAAACATCATGGAACTTGCCTGTGACATATTTAAGGCACAATCTCAAAAATACCTAAAGGCAAACTATTAAACTTACGAAAACAGGATGTTCAGTGCAAATACTCAATTTATGACGTAGTCTCAGCAGAGAAAACTTGGAAAATGTTTCGTCTATTCTCAGTTTTACAAAGACTTTTACCGCTTTACCTTTATGAGCTAATTTTCTAAAGGAAGATACATTAGAAAGTTTTATAACTAAATAGTGTTATAAAGAGACTCCGTTTCTGATTGCATTTTTTACTGCCATTTTGTATGCTACTCAGTTTATTGTACTGTCAGTTTTAAAAGGGCTTTCAGTCAGTAGCTCGATAGGATTCTTGACTGGGCATTTTAAGTCAGGAGTTACTCATGTGTTATTGCTTACTTCACATACAAGTGATATCATGGCTCTTAAAATATTGTTGTTTAACTTCTACAGGCATTTCAGTGAAACAATGTTTCACTGTTACTAATCACTCTCCCTCTCTCTCTGAGGTGCCTCAGTGTCAGAGTAATAAAATAAGTTAGTCTCATGATAAAATTCCCAACATGGGGGGAATATATACTTTTGTACTGCTTCACATCAATGTCATTCATGTGTTTTCAGCATTTGAGCTGTCAGGTACGAGCGATGTTTGATATTCAATGATACAAGCTTTGTATAAAGCACCAACAGACTAGCACAAAAACACACCATAAGACATTAGAAGTGTAACCACTGAGTAAACATGACCAAGTTTAATTACAGAGATCAAGTACTTTCATCTTTATAATGAAAGTTTGTTTGTGTCTTTCGGCTTTTCCCGGTTAGAGGTCACCACAGCGGAACTCCGGTCCGCTAATGATTGGCAGTTGATTTTTACATACTGGCTTGCCAGGCCTGATGCACAGCCTTCAACGAAGGTACGCTGATTCACGCATGTCTCCACACAGCAGACGCTCTAACTGAGAATCGAACTGGACAGCGGCTTACTGTGAGGCGACAACGCTACCGTAGCGCCACCACCGCGAGTAATGACATCCTCAAAATCTGAAATACAAACATTTTAATATTTAACTAATTTGTCACTTGATTAGGATAAAATTGATTGGAAAGGACGCATGAATTCAATTTTAACAAAATGTAAAATATTCCATAGAAAATATATGTAAATGCATATTAAAATGTTTACTGTTTTATTTCATTAATAATAAGGATTATAATTTAGCGGTTCACAATTTTAATACACTTACCATAGTGTGCTAAGGGACATTAAGATACAACTGCTATGTTAGTTTCTTGGCAGCTTTACAGACTGGATGTGTTTTACCATTTTAATATCTACTTTTTTTTTTGCTTCTGTCTCTGGTTGTACTTTATGCCAGAGGCGCCTCTGGAAAGTTTCTTGGTCTGAAAAAGATAAGAATATACCTCTTGTGCAGTCCTGTGATTTTTATAGGATACTCAAACTTCTAATAAATGCATCTACTAGGCATAAAATGGGATTTTTTTCTGCTGTATATATAGTAACTTGCTTCAAGGCAATTGGTATACAAGAGTTATTACTGGGAATCAGCTCCAACTTTACAGGTTCAATTTCTTTAGCATCTCAAAACTTTAAATCAGAGTTATGATACTAAAGTACCTTATCAAAAGGACAACAGTACAAGAGAAAGGATTCTGTTATTCTAAACTGCTGCTGTCTTTTACCTAACTTGTGTTTTACAGTGCACTGTATACCATGACCTGTTGTCTGGGCTTGCCTGTCATATGGTCTGGGCTTGCTTGTCATATGGTGTCCTGCCTGTTGCTGATGTCATCTCTGTATGCATTCTGGTTTCCATGCACATGCAGCATTTCACAGGTACTGGAGATAATTTATTACCACTCACTGTGCAATGCACCCCTTCTTCCATCAGCCATACACCACCAGTGCACAACATTCTTCTAGACACCTTCCATAATTACACAAGCTTTATGCTGAATGATCTAGGATTTGAAGCATCAAAATACCAGGGGTTACAAGTTCTATCACCGACAGTCTTGCATCTTCTATGTTGTTTTGTTAGCCTCTAATTTTCTAACTCAGATCATGAGGTATGAACTGACAATTCAGACTCCATCTTTTGCCCACATTTCCCTGCATCTTTGATTGCACAATTCTGTACTGAATAAAGTTGCTAAAGCAATAATACTAAAACTTGACAATTGTGTATACTCTAGTATAGACTCCAAATTATTGTGTTCTCCAAATAGGTTCATTGCACAGTAGTTGCCTATTTGTGGACTGTTTCATAGTAACCTTTGAACATATCCCATGGCCTGCAGTGGCTAATTTACTTAAAATTCAATATCTAAAATTTTACAGGAGTAGCTGTCACCATAGTACCAGTACTCTATGTCTAAAGGTCATGCCACATTCAGGCTGCTTCACTAACCAGAAGGCAGCATCCTTCACTGCAATTTACAAAATTGTAGATTTGTACTGCTAGACGTGTTCAATCATTATCAGTGTCCTCTTTTGGAGGTAAAGAGGAGCTCACAGTTACTGCCCAGTTGTATTTGTCCTGTGTTAAAGGCATTGTTATTTTGTATCTACTACAAAGGTGTATATTCAGACTGGAATTATTGTACTTTGCAAAGCAGGCATTGTGTCTTACCGTGGGACAAGACAACATTTCTTACAGTGTCCAGACAGTCTAAAATTTAAACTAGCTACTGTTCTGCAGTTAGGATCACTCCTGCTGGTTCTATGAGTAGTATGTTACTGGAAATGCCTCTTCATATTAAATGTATGCAACTCCATTTGACTGATGACAGAGTTAACAAACATATCTAGTTATACTCAGTGCATTTAACGTCCCAAATCTTGTCTCTCCATCACCCTTGCTGCTTTTTCACCTGTCTATGTACTCTTTATTGCCTCTCGATTCTCTCTCCATCTCCCATTCCCACTGACAATACTGAGGGTCCACTGCTCCTTCCATAAAGTCCTTTTACCAACCAGGTGGCTGGTCACTGGAATTTGCTGCTTCTCCCCTATCTTGTCTTTCTTACTATAAAGGATGGTCCCTTTAAATCTCCAGGTCATGATCTTAGGCAACCATTTTGCATCATCCCCTTCTGTGTCTAAGGAAAATAATCTGACTCTTTGGTCTCCAATTACATACTTTGCTGCCATGACATACAACATTCTGTTGTCTTTTTTTTCAGGACTCACTCCCCACCCCCATCAAGCTTGATTTCCTCTCCTTAAATGACTTCAAAAACTATGCCTTTTCTGACAGCCTATGATCAAGGAACATTATAACTTATATTTTACCTGTAGTATCATTACATTTTACCTCTGGTATAAAAAAAATGTAATTAGTATCTTGATTTCAAAATTCACTTAAGACTCTGACAGAGCTTGGCAAAACATGAACTTATGGCCTATTATCAAACTGATTTGTTTCCACAATGACGTTTCCACTCCAAATTAAACTCATTTAGCTCTTATATGTACAGTATATCCTGTAATGGTTGATTATGAAAGTTTATCATAATCAAGAAACAAACTAAACTTGAATGAAAAAAAGAAAAAAAAACGCCACAAATGTGAAGAAAAATACTCTTTTAATGAGCGCTTTCATCGGTAGATACACTTGACTTCATCAGATTACATAAAACATTGACATCACTTCCTTTTAAAAGCCAGGCACCACCACATGACCACAATTAATTTCCTCTACAGGATTCAAATTGTATTGCAACACTGTTTCTCAAGCTATATTGCCTCTACAGGATTCAGGTTGTATTGCAACACTATGTTTTAAAACTAAACATTGAAAGATATGTGAAACTTGATTAAGAAATAATAATAAAAAAATGCAAGACAAAACAAACTACAATAGTGTTTGTTCTTCACAGTAACCCATATGTATAAATAAATAAATAACAAACATCAATCCAGCATACTGTTGACACACTAAGACAGTATAAAAAGATATAATATAAACATACATTGATCACATTTTTTCCTACTTTACTTATTTGCTGTGCAAGTTAAAACATAACAAAACTATCAAAGATAAAATTCAGCTTTCAGTTTTAAATAACTAGAGAGGGAAATTATATCATTCAACCCTGGGGGGTTGTTGGCATTAAATCTTAACTGCCACGTACATTCTCTAAATTCAAGAAACAATTCTCGTGGACCCCCCACCCATTAAGAACAACTTGGTCAAAGGCAATAAATTTAAACCTATAGTCAGGATTTTCCTTGATGTGCAATGCCAATGCATTTTTTCATTGGCTTTTTTAATATCATAACTGTGTTGGTATACACGCACTTTGAAAGCCTTTCTAGTCTTGCCTATGTAAAATCCTTCACAGGATTGACATAAGGCTGCATAAACTACAAAAGTGCTGCTACAATTCAACCTCTGGTTCAAATGTATTAGACCATAATGTGGAATATGTAAGGTGTCCGTTTCAAAAATACTGGAACACTGTGTACAATGACCACATTTGGTCATCCGTCTTTTACCATAGGTTGTATAACTCTCTGTGTTTTGTTCAAGGACATTTTTAAAACAAGCATCTTTTTTATATACAACACATGGCTTTTCCCCCACATTTTTAAAAATTCTTGATCTCCTCTAAAAATAAACCAATTCTTATTTAATATGTCCTTGATGTCATAAAATAATAGGTTATAAGTTAAAATAAGGACCTTGCTGAAATCTTGGGTCATGTTTGTATCTTCACTCAAAATGTTAATATTAGGGGTAACAATACCAAATGTATCAGTCCTTAATAATGGAAAAAAGTGTCCACATACCCTTTTTTTCCATGACCTCATTAAGAATTGGTTCAATAAAATTGTTAGGATACCCTCTTTGTTGTAACATACCCCCTCAACTTGTCCCTATCTTCATAGAACACTTCTATGTCACTGATCATATGTGCCAGAAAAAAGGAGGTCATTGTCCCACTGTACTCATCCCTCATTAGACCCATTATAGAATACAACGCCCTATTTGGTATGTACCTCTCAAGACATCTGCAACAACTGGAAAGGCCTCAGAAATACCTCACTAAAAGAATCACAGGCCTAAAGCAGATGCCCTACGCTGACTGCCTTAAAAAACTCCAGCTATACTCTGTCGCATATCGTCTACTCAGAGGCGATCTCTGCTTAACATACAAGGCCATGTCAAACCCAGAGTGGTTGGACATGCCACACTTAAAGAAATCCCAATCCCTCAGAGCTACACGCTCCAGGGATCTAAACCTTGTCATCACAATAAACAAAACATGCTGGAGGGATAGGTTCTTGACCCAGAGACTCCCCAGACTCTGGAATAGATTGCCCATACATGTCAAGCAGAGTGCCTCTTTGGACCTCTTCAAGAGGAACCTTGACGTTTGGATGGGAGAAAGGAAATTCACCCCAGGGATCACGTCAGTCGCCCTGCTAGACAGGGGTCCAGGAAAGTAAATAATGTGGGAAGAAATAGCCAGGGAATTGTTATGGCTAGGCTTGTATAGGCCCTAGGGCTGATAGCCTAGTACCAACCTATGAACCTATGAACCTATGAACCAATCTAACACACTGGCCTTTGACAAGTGACTTTTTTTGAAAGTCAGGGTGTCCACTCTCATAGTGTAAGAGGCTATTAGAATATGTGGGTTTTCTGTATATCGTGGCTTTAAAGTTCTGTTCTACTTCATTTTTGATAATAAATATATCAAAAAATTTATCTTGTCACTGCTTTGTTCCATAGTGAAATTTAAAAAAGATGTACTAGTATTTAAAAATTCAAAAATATCAGTAATTCATTTTCACTGCCTTCCCAGAATATTAATATATCGTCCAAAAATCTCCCATAGAATTTATACAGCTTGAATAGCTCTGATGTGAATACCTGAGTGAGCTCCCACTGGGCCAAAACTATACTGGCAAACAGGGGGGCACAGACCACCCCCACTGCTATGCCTGTTGTCTGTTTAAATAGCTGGTTCTCAAATATGATGTAATTGTTGTTAAGTACCAATTCCATTAAAGCTCTAAATATTAATATCCTTTCATGCCTTATATTTGTGTTACTGCATAAAAAAATCATAAAATAGGTCAAGGCCCTCTTCATGTGGTATTATGCTAAATAAATCTTTTATATCAGTGGTAACCAAAATTAATTTATTACTATATAATTCTTTGTTGATTTTCTTCAAACAATCCCATGAATCCTTGAGTATATGTTGGTAATCAAGAAGCGTAGATTTTAAATGAAAATCGAGAAATGTGGCTAAAGGTGATGTTTTCCATGATTTTGCATCCACAATAGGCCTTCGGGGTGGGGTTTCTGATGCTTTTATGTATCTTGGGGATTCCAAATATTGTTGGAATTTTGGGGATCATTTGTGTTAGAAAGCTATGTTCTTCCTGTGTTATCTGATAGTTAAATAATAAATCATTCAAAGTGACATCAATATTTCTGTTAGCTATATTAAACTCATTTAGAGAGTTTTCCACATAATAGTCTCCATATAGAATCCCCAACATTTTATCTATGTACATTTGTTGGTCCATGACCATCAAACCTCCCTCTTATCAGGCTTCATGATTCTAATGGATTTATTGGAAAAAATACTCTGGAAATGTCTTGTTTCATACTCTGTTATATTAAATGTTGTAATTTTGGATTTATTTAACAACATTCTGATATCATTCATACACATATTTTCAAATAAATGAATAGTAGGGTGGGGCGGAGGGTTGAATGTACTTGTTCTTGTACAACCCTTAACTGGTACATAGGTACCATTCTTCTGAAAAAAAGCTATTTAAATTTAATTTCCTAGTATATATTTTTAAATCTAGGAGATACTTGTCAAAATTAACATTTCTTAATGGTACAAAATTCATGCCGTTTTCAAATAAAGAGGCCCATTCACTAGTAACAGTTTCACTACTGTAATTGTAAATCGTAAAATCATTATGTTCATTAGTCAGAACAGTACACACTTCATGTTCAACATCACTATTTTCAGATACTAGAAATGTCTCTGTGTTCTGCCCCCCTTTCCCCTCCCTGAATAACGATTTTTCTGTCCATATTGGTAACCTCCATTCGTATTGTTCCAGTCCCTGTTGGCATTCTGTTGCCTCTGGTTGCAGATCCTTTCGGATCTTCTGGGGGGTTCCCCTAAAGGGGCATTCTCCATTTCAAGTTCATTAGACATAGCCGGAGTGTCTTCTAGCACAGCAAATAAGAAAAGTAGGGGAAAATGTGATCAATGTTATTGTTGTGCCTTTCGGCTTTTCCCGGTTAGGGGTCACCACAGCAGAATTCCGGTCTGCTAATGATTAGCAGTAGATTTTTACGTGCTGAGTTGCCAGCCCTGATGCACAACCTTCAACGAAGGTACACCCATTTACACATGTCTCCCCACAGAAGATGCTCTAGCTGAGAATCAAACAGGACAACGTCTTACTGTGAGGCAACAATGCTACCGCGGCACCACCACTGCAGTATGTTTATAATACATTTTTTTATACTGTCTTAGTGTATCAACAGTATGCTGGATTGATGTGTATTATTTATTTATACATATGGGTTACTGTGAAGAACAAACACTATTGTAGTTTGTTTTGTCTTGCATTTTTTATTATTATTTCTTAATCACGTTTCACATATCTTTCAATGTTTAGTTTTAAAACATAGTGTTGCAATACAACCTGAATCCTGTAGAGGCAATATAGCTTGAGAAACAGTGTTGCAATACAATCTGAATCCTGTAGAAGAAATTAATTGTGGTCATGTGGTGGTGGTGCCTGGTTTTTAAAAGAAAGTGATGTCAATGTTTTACGTAATCTGATGAAGTCAAGTGTATCTACTGATGAAAGCGCTCATTAAAAGAGTATTTTTCTTCATATTTGTGGCGGTTTTTCTTTTTTTCATTCAAGTTTATCATGATATATGCTGTTAAGAACTGTTGAGTCAATGCTGGCAGGTGGTGACTGCATGTACTCCAGCTTCTGTCAGACAACTGAACATGAAAGAGGAGCATCCATAATTGTAAGCATTGTATCAACCCATTCCATTGCTTGTCTTTTATGTTGGACCTTGGTGAGCATAGTATCTTTTTCTAACTACCTCCATTTGCATGATTCAGCTACCAAATACCAAAGGTGAAGCCTTGCCAGTTGAGCTTTTATGTATGCATAGGCCCTATGTCCATCAATACCAGATGTATTTTCTGGGAAGTCCATGATACACTTTGCCAGCACCATAATTTGAATGTGTAATTTTTTTGTTTTTTTCACTAACCTTTACATCCATACAACATTAAAAACAGCCTGGGCAAGTTCTCTTAAGGAAAGATACATCTCTGCACCTTAAGATCTTATCTACATCATTCATAGTTATTCTTTCAAGAGTAATTCAGATGTTTTGAATGCGTTTCTTTATTGATCAAAGTAACCTAAGGTTGACATTTAAATACTTTTCCATCAATACATACATTGGATTTTACCAGTCTAGGATTTTTTTCTTCATGGTTAGTTGTAAACCCATTTTAAGACTATGTAACCTTGAGAAACAGACATTTCAGATCACATTGCCTTCCATCTAGTACAGTTTTATTGTCAGCATAGCTAAGGTTGCTAATTCTTCCTCCAATTTTCACCATTTTGTTCATTTCTGCTTCTGATGATTTTGCAGACTTATCATACCTTTACCAACTCTAAACCATTCTGCTAGAACTTTTTACTTGATGAATGTCTATCAGCAGCTGGGGTGTACCCATACTTCTCAGGGTGGCCCAGAACCTTCCATGTCAGACCTTGCTGCAATCAATGAAACACTTAACATTTATCCTTTTGATACTTTATTGTTTTGTCAAGAAGCCATCTTATCTACAGTGTCTCTTGTATGTTGGTTTCCTGAATCCTGCTTGCATTTCTGGCTAGTCCCATTCCAGGTATGGCTATAATTTCAACTGAATAATCTTGAACAGCTTTCTGAAATGCTTGATTAGAGTGACTGCATGCATTTCCACACTGAGGAGAATCTCATTTCTTCATGAGTGGCAGGAACATGGATTTGTTCTTTAATTTAACCACTATGTTGCCTTCCAAATTTTCAGGCACAGTGTTGTAAGTATTAGAATAACTGCAGCTAAATTTTGCTGTTTTAGAAAAATTATTCTTCTTCTAGTAGTATTTTTGATTCTTCACACAGCACAAATTGTAGTAGCACTCTCCCCTTGTGGCATTGTTGGAAGTTTTCGATAGCTTTCACCGTTTTTTCTCTCTCCATTAGCTTCTCTATGTTTAAGCAATATTCAAGGTTTCAACCATTTTTGCTTTTTCACTTTTTGCAAATCTTCTTCACTTGTTTTTCCTAATTCAGCTATTGTGCCATGTGCATCTAATGCAGCAAAATTGCTTCAGAGTTTTAGAACTTTCAAGATCATATAGGACAGACCTGTCTGGCTTAATCTTTCTGTGTTAGCATGATTTTTCTGTTAGAGTAGTTGATTTTTATCACAGTCAAATACTAAGTCTTGGGCTGATGTTAAGCTTTTTCACCAACGGTTTCTGCAAACAGTCAAGTTTGTTCCTTTACATGCCAAGCAGCAATGTTGATATACAGTCGCTACTTATGCTGCTAAAAAAGTGTTTGAAATTAAGACTGAGATTTTTTGTAAAACATTCTACCACTACTTTTTTAAAATCCATATATTCCATCACCACCTTATTTGTGTACTTTTTTGCATTCCAAACACCCATGACTATTGGTATATCTTGTTTACATGTCAGGTTCACATTGTACATGTTCACAGACCTAACAAACTTCATCTGTTGTTGGTATACAACAAACTGATATTCATAGTAACGGGTCTACCTTACAGTTGAAGAGATATGAAGCATTAATTGACTGGCCTGTATTCCATTACAGTTCTTCAAACCTTTCTTAGTTATGAATGCAACACCATTTATACATTTTCATTTTTGGCATAGTATAGTACATGATTCTCATCATATTTAAAGTCTTTAGTGTCAAACACTACCAGTTGACAGATGTGCTTTTGATTATATTTGACTACAATTCTTTCTATGACTTATACCGTAAACATTCAATGTCCTGATATACAAGACACTTGCACATCCTGTTCCCTCATTTTATAGCCAGCATCATCAGCAATAGGGTACCCCAATGGGATTAATGCAACCACATCATATGAGACATGATTGTTCTGTTCATTACCAGTTGCTTGGACAGTGCCTTCTGGCTTAAAAAGCTTCCAGCATTATACTACAATTTATGTTACTTTGCACCCTTTGAGTTCTCATCACTTGGTATAGGAATAGTTTGTCAGGCCTTTCTTCCAGATGTTAATATTGTTGCAATAATGCTCCAAACTAATGCTGCCTTGTACAACTAATTTTTCAGTCTGGCATATCCACTAAAACTTTACCCTAGGAGACCCTGCTGGAAGTTAAACAATTGATAGCACAGCTCTCATTGCTGGAGCACAAGCAGTCAAGAACGAAGCAAGTAAACATCTTTATATACAAAGGCACATGTCTGGAAGTTGATGCAGAGTTTTAGGCTGTGAGCTGTAGTTCTTATGGTATAGGGTTTGATTCCCACAGCTTTTATTTGCCTGCTGCATGACCTAAAGCAAGTCACTTAACCAGACAGCTCCTGGGTCTCATCTGAAAGGGGACTGTGCCCAATGGGTCTAACTGGGTAATCAATGGGTATTACTCTAAATCACATAATCACAGACTAGGGCACCAAAGTAGCAGGGGCATAGAGGCAAACTAATTCTTGGGGATGCAAGATGGAGAAGTCCCTACAAAAACATCATTACTGTGACTTTTTTTTTTTTTTTTTTTTTTTTTTTACAAGACAGACAAATGTTCAACACATGATGAACTTATCAATGTTATGGAGCCTTAGACTAAATTTAAATTGCGATGTATGTTATAGTGCTGTGCAAATGATTTATACTTCTACAATGTGTTATGTTAGACTTTTCTTATTCTAAGCAGTGCCAGTTCTATTTCACTACCAAGCAACATTACACACAATCTGTTGTGTTTTTACATTAAGACTGGGATAGTCCATATAGTAGTAGTAGTAGGTGGTGGCCTGGTCTACAGGAGTTGGGAAATGCAAGAAAGCTACAAACTGAAAACTGGTTGCAGGAAGGAAGGCACCAAACACAAAATGTAAGAACATACAGTTTAATCCAAAATTAAGCGCTTTTCGTCGCAGTAAATACAATTACTTTTTCCGATAAAAACAACATTGAGAGCATGCCCTTAAGTAGTCAGCGATCAGTAATTAGTTAGGTAATTAACCAGTATTAGTTAATCAGTTCATTTCATTCTTCTTGACAACAAATTGAAAACTAGTACTCATAGAAACTATTTAAAAAACCTAGTTGAAAGAAACTCTAAAACACTAGTCAGTAGATGTGGGATGTATAAATGTGGTATGTGTAAGTACTATAAATCTATGGATGTAGGTCAGAAGTTTAAGATCAAAGGTACTCAATACAGCACCAGATTTAGATTAAACTGCCAGTCTAAAGGGGTCATATACCTAGCCCAATGCCAAATGTGTCCCGCATTCTATATAGGGAAAACAGATAGGAAATTGCGGGAAAGAACATATGAACATTTATACCACATTGGCAAATTGAGCGAAGACAGTGCCCTAGCTAAACATACCCATGAATACATGGATCACAGGTTTTTGTTCAGGGCAATAGACCAAACTGTACCCGATAACATGGGGGGGGGTCCACCATTTAGATTTAATATGGCAGTTGAACACCAATGCAGGGCACTATCCAGGTCTAAATGAAAGATGTTCTATTGTATGTATTCTGAAATTAAAAACCTTACTAGATAGGGTTTTATGTATAGAATTCATGTTTGTTTGTTTGTGTCTTTTGGCTTTTCCCAGTTAGGGGTCGCCACAGTGGAACTCTGGTCTGCTAATGATTGGCAGTTGATTTTTACGTACTGGCTTGCCAGGCCTGATGCACAACCTTCAACGAAGGTATGCCCATTCATGCATGTCTCCACACAGAAGACGCTCTAGCTGAGCATCTAACCGGACAGCGTCTTACTGTGAGGTGACAACGCTACCGCAGCACCACCACTGCGAGTATGTATAGAATTCATGTAAAGTATGTATTAATTGTACATAAGATCTTAAAAATCAACAATAGTATGAACGAACATGGGTCCTCCATGTCATTTTATTATTTTAGATATTTGGTACTTATAAAGAACAAAAACCTTTGTAGGTATTTTATGGTATAAAAGAACATTTAGTATTGTTTCTTCTGTAGGGTTAGGGTTTGAGTTTTGCATGTGGGTGTGTCTAAATGTGTTTGTGACACTTTTGTAGTCTTTAGAAACTGCAGTTTCTATGAGTACTAGTTTTCAATTTGTTGTCAAGAATGACATGAACTGATTAACTAATACTGATTAATTACCTAACTAATTAACTACTGCTCACTGACTATTTAAGGGCATGCTCTCAATGTATGTTGTTTTTAGAAGTCACAGTATTTACTGCGACGAAAAGTGCTTAATTTTGGATTAAACTGCTTGTTCTTACATTTTGTGTTTGGTGCCTTCCTTCCTGCAACCAGTTTTTAAACGCAAGAAAGCTACAAGTGTAGTTGTTTTATTGGTCAGAGTAATTAGAAGCTAGTTTAAGTGTTAAAATGTCTGTATAAGTCTGGAGCATTTAGGTGTCATTGTCCACAGTGCAGTAGTTAGTAGTGCCTTTGTAGATGGAGACACAGCAACCAACTTTTCACTATACAACCATCTGTGAAACTTTACCAGTGACTTGGTGAGCTTGGAGCAACTACTTTACATGCTGAGTAGCATACAGTAGTTAGCTGCACATTGAGGAGCATGGCCCCTTGAATTTAGTATTAAATAGCCTAGTCTAGTCTATCCCCAGAAGCACCCATAGTCAGCCTACTATTAAATCTTTGTATGCTGCACATTGTAACTAACCCAATAAAAAGACCAGACACCATGGATATGCACTGCGCCAATTTCTCACACCCAGTTGGGTGGATATGGATATTTTGAAACAAGGTAATAGTCTAATGTTCACTAACCACCATTTAATCCTAAAAGACAAATACAGTATGTGAGATGTATACGCACAATGTCTCTGGATGAAAAACTAGTATTCAAAAACTCAATCTGGTTCTCAGAAACACTCACTACACACACAAAGAAAGGTACATACCCCACATATAGGCAAACTTATGCTAAGGGACATAAATGCAATCATATCAAATCCAAACATGTCTCTGGTGTTCTGTCTGAAAAATGATCTCCAGCAAAACCAAAGGCACTCAGAAACACCTAACACTGCCCATACAACCACTCCCAATGGAGTCTCAACAACCAGGCAAGGCAATACACTACCCAAGGACACAAGTCATAGGTGACTCCATTGTATGAGATACTGATGCCCTACTCAACAGGCTAAAAAAGGAGAAAAGAGTCAGTTGCATGTCAGGGTCAAGGATCCACCAAGTCATTCACACTCAGGCCATTGAACCACAAGAACCAGTATGACTCAGTCATAGCCCATGTACATGTAAATGACCTGAGATGTATCATCCTAGACTAAATGAAAAGACATTAATGATTTCTTTGGACTATACATCACAAGCTGGGATGACAAACTGATAACCCGAACAGATATAAACCAGCTAGTAACAAGAACCTGTTGTAGTGCACACAAACTAAATAACTAAATTTCAACAATGATTTATTAATCATTCCTTTTTATCAGAACATCAGAACTACATATACAAGTTAACACAATTAAATATGACATTTTAAAACTCTTATTTGCATTTTACCAGCCTGCATCCAAGACATCAGGAAAAGGTAGTTGTCAAAGGACAACTTGTCCATTTAGCCAAAATGGTATCAGAGTTGGAGCATTTTGATACTGAATGTCAAGGATTAAAGAATTTGTTTTAGAAGTGGCTACCCAGAAAGTTTTCTTAAAGAAATAAGGGAGCAGGGTAGTGGCCAAAAGAGTTAATGGCACATATGCGCCTATTTTAGGTACAAACAAAACAGAGGTAAGTGGCATTTCAGGGAACCTAAACAGGCCCATAGTTTATGACAAAAACAAACTTTTCATTTCCACATATACTCTTTTTCCAACAATTTATTTGATTTTTCAGTCAAATATTAACAACCAGAACAATTTAAAACATGAAGTGAACAATAAATAAATAATCAACTATTTATAACTATATGCAATCATCCATGACAAACTTCGACATAAACTATAAGCACCATTAATATTTATCTAATAAAACTTGCAGTTTCTGCCAGGCTAATCTTTTAGGAGTTATGTTAGGTGTTCTAATAGAATTGTTTGCATTTCTTTTTTACAGACACATTTAGCTAGCATTATAAAAATCAATAAATAAAAGATCTTGCTTATTTTTCCTATTCAAAATTATTATTTTTCTAGCGATGGCCAAAATTGACCAGAGAAGAGATATCTGATGTTTACAGAATGCATTTGGAGTAGGTACATTAAATAATATCAAAGAATCAGTAATTTGACAATTATCTGACCACAAAGCCTTTACAAAATGTCTAAAACCATTCCAAAATTGTAAAGGAACTCTGCACTCGAACATACAAACCCACTTAGCCTCCAATGTTTCACCACATCTCTAACATGTCATTTCTTTACATTTAGATATAATGGAAATCTTATGAGTAAAAAAAAGTTCTATGGATAAATTTCTAAGTAAACCATTTCCAATATAACGACAATGGGGTGCTATTCATAGATTTTAACAACTGGTTCTTAGTTTCAGTTGACAAGGGTTCTTTGTTAACCTTTGTAGAGTAATCCCAGAAAGCTAAATCAAGGGATAAAAATTCATCACATAGGATTTTGCATACAGGAGAAATGTGCAGTTTATATTCAATATTCATCGAGTTGCAACACACAAAAAGCTGTCACAGTTTTGGTATAGAATCTGTTTCTGAATGTATTGATACTCTCACTTTACTTTCAATAAATTATCATAAAGATTGTAAGCATAACAAATTATCTTAACTGACATTGTATCTGGCTAAAAGAAAAATTGATTGAATTGTATTGTATCTTTATCTAAGAACTGATACCAACATTTTAAATCATTATCCTTGAGATCTGACATTTTACTAATATTGAAAGTGTCTAAATACTTTCTGAAATTATCCCATCTAATCTTAGGGCTTTATTATTTTTTATACTTTTAATTTGATCTTTCAATTCTATTAGTGTTATTGGCTTATCTAGTAAATCATTTTGTTGTTTTGACAACTTATTAGTTATATTGTTTTGAAGAATTTTTTCTATTGCAGTGTCTATCTCTAGAGATGGAGTTCTATCACTGATTTATAATATATTTTGAAGGCCTCTGATATACCTTTTAAATATTTTTTTACAGAATTATTAACTGTATATTTAATTTCATTGATATGGTTTAAATTATTGATTTGCTTGGATCCAATGGCCAATGTATGCAAATGTCTAGTTTATAGCAACTTTATGGTTTAATATTTCTAAATATTTTTGATTTAAATTTAATAATTATGTATGCACTACCCTATCACTGGGTCTTAAATTTGATTTTAATTTATCTATTTTAATTTTTGTAAGTCTAATAATTCACTATCCCATTCTTTTCTTTATAGAAAATACCTTTTTTTATTCTACCATACAAGTATGCTTTTAATGCGTCCCATAATATGATGTCTGTTACCTCACCATTGTTCTTAATCTCTAGAAATTTATTTATTTCATTTAAAATCCAGTTCTTAAACCCTTTAATTTTTATTATACAAGGTGGGATTCTTTGCCGAATTATCAAGTCATCATTCCCTACAGTAAGGTTAAAAGAAAGGGCATGATGGTCTGAAAGTGGGCATGACATTATTAAAACATCACTTTTTTTGAATAAGAGCTATTTGAAATAAAGACTAGCCATACTTGTTAGAATATTTGGGAGGCTAATAGTTACCTTTTTAAAATTTGTAATTTGTACTGTGTGTGGTCTATCACAGGAAATTATTTAATATTAGAGGAGTCTAGAAAATCTAGAAAAGCCCCAAGATATTCATACAAGAATGACAGAGTACCAGAAATAGTATTAGATGACATGACACCATGTGATCTCCTAAAGTTCAAATGACTCTAAACCTAAGACTAATTACCACTTAACCTATGAAAGCTTATGTCTCCTTCTGAGCATGATCGCTATTGTAACACATTAGCTGTAATTCCTATTAAACTCACGACATTTCTACTGACGGACTTCAGTTACCTATCAGTAAAATGGTTGACCTGCAATGCCAATTGTTGGCATGGTCAGTGATTCCTTGTCATAAATGCTAACTCTTTCACAAATAGCCATCCTAACAGGGGGCCCAGTATCCTGGATCTAGTCCTCACAAATACGACCATTTCTTGTACAGCTCCATATGTACCAGGTCTTGCTAAATCAGACTATAATTTAGTGATATTTTCTTCTAAAACTGGTGCACATCCCCTGTAAATAGGTATGTATTTAGAAACTTCTCAAACTCAAACCTTCAGTTATTTGGTGACTATAAAAAAGTTCTGTTGTATTCCTCCTCTGAAGGATCGTGCTAAACCTGCTGCCAGTGCCTCTGACTTCTATTCCCTACTTAATTAGTTGTATTGATAAGGAGGTTACTATCTGCAACAAATATGAGAATTTTAAAAAAACAAACCCCTGCGGTGGAATACCTAACAAGAGAAAGAAACGTTTTAATGTTTATGTCTCACCTACTCTTAAAAAAGATTAAGGGAACCATTGGTAAGCTCAATGCAGAGTATGAACTTAAAATAGTCACTAAAACCAGAAATAGGTGCAAATCTTTAACTATGTTAAGAAATGAGCACCCAACAGTCTTCAGAGTTAGTCCGCAATGCTACCATACTCTAACCCAAAGGAAACTGCTACTATCCTAGCTAACCAATTTAGTGTAAATTTTACCCAACCCATAATTTTAGCTATCCCTCAGGTTCCATGATCCCAGACACACCCTTTAATTACTTGGGACAAGTTACCTCAGCACTTTCAAAAAATACTCGATCCATGGGCGCTGACAGCATATCAGGTTACCTGATCAGTGCCAAATATGCCCTCTCTGAACACCAACTTAAACTGCTATTTAAGCGTCTCCACTGGTTGCATCGCTGAAGCCAGGAAAACAGCTATTGTAATGTCATTATACAAGAATGGCAAAGTTACAGTTGCTGGTAACTATAGTTTCACTAGCCTTATATGTAAAGCTATGGAGCACATTATCTCAGACTTCATTAATCTGGGCATTGAAAATACCTTAACCATGGACCCTCAAGTTGGCTTTATCAAAGGAAGCAGTGGATAGTGCTTATAGTGCTGATGCAATACATATGGCATATCTAGACCTGGCCAAGGCCATTGAAACTATTCTACATGCAAGCATTACTGATAGACCTTATAATGTATGATGGACAGCTAACTGGTTGTCTAATAGAATCCATGTGGTTAGAGTAGAAGGTGTTACTTCTGAAGGCAAACAAATATCAAAAGTGCCAGTGCTAGTGGATATGATAATGTCCTACTCTCTGTGGAGAAAGATAAGGTGATGCAGGAGAGGAAGACTAAGTTTGCTCCTACCTTCCTATCTGACCCACTGGAGTCAGATGCCTTACCTATGAATAGTACGAATGTGCGTATGGACGTGAGTAGATATGTAACTGCATATAGTCTTACAACACCATCCATAAAGCAAATAATATTTAAGAACTGGTTGATACTAATGGCTTCAAATGAACTAAAGGCCTTATTGGGTGATAGACCTTTATTTGCCTATAGGAACATGAGAACTTTAAAAAATTCCTTATGTTATAAGGATTTTTCTACCAACATTGTGAAAACCCTTTCCTCTAAGTATGGTACATGTAAATGCCACAATTGTTCATGCTGTGGAGATATTTTTGACACAGGGAGTGACCTTTTTGTTCATCCAGTAACAGGGAAAACTTTTAAAGTTTATGTTTCAGCTACTTGTCACACAACACATATAGTGTATTTGGCTACCTGTGTGTTATGCAAATCTTTTTATGTAGGCAAAACTACTTGTGGGTTGAAAGAGAGGATTACAGAGCATAAGTCTGAAATTAGAAGATGTGTCGAAACAAATGCTTTATACAAGCATATGTTAGATTGTGGACAAGATCATGTTTTTAAATTCAGGGTTATTGACATTGTTTTCCCCTCCCCAAGAGGTGGTGATATAAATAACTTCTTAGAAATTAAAGAATATGAGTGGATTTTAAGGTTTGCTGGTGACCGTTCCCCTGGCTTGAACAGTATGCTGAGCCTTAAACCAATTTTGGTTAAGCTCAGTAGATTGAATTTATAATTATGTATATTGTTTCTACAATATGAATTTTATAATATGAATTTTATGTGTAACTTTGATTATTAATCATATTAGCAAGCTGAATTTTAAATTATTTAATATTTTTTTTTTTTTTTTTTTTTTTTTTGTTATGTACTATAGAATCATTGCTATCTGTGTTGTTTTAACTTTGCCTTATTGAGTGATACTTATGGTCATGTGATTTTTGGGCTGCTAACCACATGACTACTTTGGGCCTGTATATAAGATGAAAGAAATTTTATAAGTTTGTAGTATTGAAGAAGGATTATGTCCGAAAGCTCTGCTGTGTTTTGTCATTAAAGTGGTTTTTCCTTTTGGATTGACTTCTGAAGGCAAAACAGGACTTGGTTTTAGGTCCTTTCCTATTTGGCATATATCTCTCAGACCTTCAAGGCCAGCAATTTTGGCCTAGTGTTAGGTTTACAGATGAATGTAAATTGGGTGTTATTAGTCTTCAACTGACAATTGCTCCAACATGGTTTATACTATGTTAACTGGTGCAAGGACATTGGTCTCAAGTTAAATAATATAGCATAGTTCATTTTGGTAAATACAATGCTTTACTTACTATATAGGCAATGCACCCTTCCAGTCAGACATTGTTGTAAAAGATTTAGCTATTGTTGATAACTCTTTATCATTTGACCATCATGTCTCCACAGTAGTTTGAGAAGCCTTTTATCTGGCCCATCTAATTTTCAAAGGCATCTCCACTAGATCCAAAGTAGTCTTAATTCCCCTTTACCCATGTATTATCAGACCAATTACTGAACACAGTACACCTTTTGGTGTGTATTAACATGAGACATCTTAGAAATTCACAACTTAAAAGATCAGTGGCCTCAAAACTCTTGTGTTATCAAGAGATACTGTCAGCCCTTTCTCTGTACTCTGTCTCTTACAGACTCCTCCATGTAGATCTGAATTTAGCCTTTCATGCCATGAAAGATCAAACTGTATTTGATATCCTATTCCCTTGCAGAACAAATGGTGCATCACTTGGTTAAAGGAACTATGCTTTCATCAGCAGATAAGACACACTGGTGTAACAGATTCATATCCACCAATGAAACAAACTTCCACAACATGTCAGAGTAGCACCCTTACTACCTTTAAGGTAAACCTTGATAATTGTATGAGCACCCTCAAACTCTAGTCTGGTCTATCATGTCTTGCGCTCCTTTAGCCTAGTGGGAAATTCTAAATAATTTTTTTTTGGCTAGGATTGAAATAGTCTGCAGACTGATTGCCTAGTTCTTACCTGTGAACCTAAGAAAAAAGGCTAAACTGAAATCTTTGAATATACATTACAAGTTTTGCTTTGATATTAACTGTTGTGTAGTAAAATTTCTTCAATAAGTAAGCTATTACCTGTAAATACATTCCTACTCATATACAAGAGAGTTAACTGATGAGACATTCTGACCCCATGAAAAGTAGTATAAAGATTGATGACAATATGGATATAAGCTATGATTAAAAACAACATTAGCTGTGATTGACTCACATTGTAATAAAGTATTTTTTATGCAATTCACTGGCATGCCTAAGTATTGCATATCCCAAAGCATAACTCAGTATCTGAAGGTTTTATAGCCGCATCTTAGAATAAGAAATACCAGGTTCTGCAAGTAGGAGACAGATAGGAATGTGTTTTATTTAAGAAACATTGTATAAAGCAACTAATTTTAAACCTTTACTATTTTTACCAAATAAAGTAATTTTTCTTCGTGGATATAGTCGTTATATGTTCAAATGAGCTGCAAGTATAAAGAGTGCTTACATTTTAGAATGCAAAACTTTGAAAATCCACATTGATATAACACTGAGAGAGAGAGGAGACCTATGCAGACTTGAACATCAAGTTTAAGTATCAACAGATAATCAGACAAGTTAAATGAGGTTGGGTAACTGATGTTATTGTTAGGTCTGAATACAGGAAGAATGGGTACTAAGGATTCACAGTACTAGGAACATGCATTAAACAATTTTAACCAGTACAGATGGTTATGTTATGTAGTACAGCACTGCATTGCTGGAAATCAGTTAGAAATGAGCCATCTCAAACCATCTAGAAACAGGATACTATACCTTATTAAATGGATGAATAATTAATACGCTCAACAAAAAAGGCACTATATACAATTAAAAGTAGAACTTGGTATTAAAAAAGTAAAGTTCAAAGTCGAACTGAATGTGGTTACTAATGTTCGCTTTCCATTACCAGGGCAAACTTCAGTATTTAAGTAAGAGTTCCAGAAGTCAAGCTGTTTACGAAAGTTAAAGAAAAACAGAAAACTGAGCAAATTAAGAATATAAATTACAAGAAAAGTGTTAAACTGTAGCAGATAAAATAAATGCATGATTAAGTGTGTATGTTTACCCTAAATATCAAATAAAAGTATTGATAAATGGTTGAAATAAAATAGGACTTTTGCAAGGGGCAAGCCCCACATGCACCCCATGCTGATTATATAAACCAGCTCAGTGATTGCACTACTGTGGGGAAAGAGTATATGACTTGATCCCCATACCATGATCTCGGTGAAAAAGCTGGTAATTTATCAGCTATAACTGCAATTTTACTAATTGATGAAAAGCTTCATTGACAAAGTGCATTCATTTGCATATATCAAAGAAAAATAAATCAATAAATACAAAATGTTGTAAAAACAAACTGAATGTTACTTTCTTCTTAGACTCTTGGCAATAATCAAGGGGCAATAAATACTGCCATCTCTGGATGTTCTACCACTGACCAAATAGTTATATCCAAGTTTATAAATGACTCTATAGGAAGACACAGGGGTCTTGTCTACAAGTGGCTACTACTTTAATGGCTAAGCATTAATAGTTTTGCTTTCTTATCAATACTAGATTTCACAAATACTATTGTTTGCTTGATAACTACTTTGTAAAATGTTGTTCTCAGCCATATATTGTACTGAACATTTAATTAAATTTGCCTAGATCTACTCCTTTGTAGAAATGTATATCTTACATTATTCTAAAATATATATATGTATTTTTTCACAGCAGAGTTTTTTCCTGATCTCTATTGGAAAAAACTGTTATACCCACTTGGACTTTCTCAGTAAAAAAGCAATAAAATAAAGCATTACAACCAATCAGTAGATAACATACTAGAAGCCTAAACTGCAGCTGCCTTCAGTGACATGAAGTCTCCACATACTGCCACACCATTTGGTTAAATAAATTCTTGCACCACAAACACATAGTTTGACCTTTAAATTACTGCATACCCAAAGTGTTGATAGTTGAGTAGATTGAAAATGATGGCCACAGTATTAAGTTCCCTCTTACATTCACTGCTATACATTCTTGCAGTTCTGTTTTAAGTGATTTACCTACCAAGTGATAAAAGTATGCTCATTCAGCTTGCTGGTTTCAGAAAAATGTGCAATGAAACCAGCAAGTCAAAAACTTTTTTTCTGGGGCCTCCACTACCATACCCTTGAGTTATATATACAGACTCCATGATCACACCACAGTGGAGAAAAAGGAAAAAAAAAACTGAAAAGTGTTCTGCCAGCTCGCACAATACATGACAGTGATATTACATTTTCACACCAAATCCACTCATCCACTACGGGGTACTCTTGACTCAAAAATTACTTTATTTGCATTTACATTTCTAAATAGAGCAGGAGTGAACTATTTTTCATTAGCTTCAAGTGGTGTATACTGGAAAGAAACACCTATATCATATATACTATATAAAGTTGTGCATACACACCTCAGTAGATATATATATATATATATATATATATATATATATATATATATATATAAATATATGGATCTACTTCATATGGTCGACATTTCAGAATGTCGACATTCATATGGTCGAGACCATATGATTGACATTTGAAATGTCGACCATAATATAAAAAACAAACACAAAAAAACCTTGCCTTCATGCTGCTGGAGGGGGGGGGGTTATGCCCCCCTGCACGTTCTGTGGGGGGGGGGCTCTGCCACCCACACCCTCCAGAACTTACATATACCAGTTCGGAGATTGAACTACAGTGCGGAAGATGGAAATCTTTCCATTCCACACTGTACAGAGATGCCGGTTCATATGGTCTCGGCCATATGAATGCCGAAATCCTGAAATGGCGACCATGTGAAGGGAACCCATAAATATATATATATATATATATATATATATATATATATATACGTACATACATACATATACACAGACACACTATTATACACACACACACACACACACACACACATATATATATATATATATATATATATATATATATATATATATATACATACACAAACACCAAACAAATGCACAACTCCGTTATATTACACTGCTGCACATCACCATCATCCTACATTTTTTTTTAATGTCACATGGAGGAAGGCAAGCTTTACTTGAAATGATTAAAATGTTCAAAACCTTCTGGTACAGTGAGGCTAGAATGTCAAGGCTGGAAATGAGCATCATTATCCACCCTGCTTTTCTTTCAGCATTAAGGCCATGTGCTAATAAGATGCGATAAGTACACATGACTGTTTTTGGATTATCTATTAGAGAAAAATCTTTAGAACACATCAGTTTATACAATTTTCCTTTTACTATATATTTTTTCTTTTTGTGATTACAAGGAAAACTGATTAAATGAGCTTAGCTGAAAGATATCTGTGGTCTGATTTCACAGCTGACAGTTTGTGGAAAATGACAAAAGATAAATAGATGGATCCGTCAATGCTTTACTCTATTCAGTGAGTCAGTGCCTGGGCCTACCATTTCTGACATTTACTGTAACACATTTTTAATGCAGCTGTGATATAGAGCTGTAAACTGATCTGACAGTCACTTACATCTTTTGACACATGCTGTCACCATCTGCTAATTTGATGTTAGCTTCCACGTAGAAGACATCATGCTTAGAGTCTTCAGAGTGACGAAATGCCAAGGAAACTCCGAGCATAGAATGCACTGATAGCTGAAGAAAACATCAGTGACTATCATTTCGTCATCCTACAGGAGTTGCTTTTTCCTTCTGTTCACACTTAATTTGTCAGACTAGCACCATTATAGCAGGTCTTGTATTGTGTCCGAACATTCCCAGCAAGCTTGTGAATCTGACATTACAATCAGAATGGAAGTTACTGTTGGCTATATAGGATGATAAATTCAAAAAAGAATTACATTTTAGTCAACCAGAATTTCAGGTTTGCTGACCACACATGCAATTAGAACTTCAGATAGAACTGTGCATTTACTAGAGGTGTGTATACACCTCATCCAATTACATTTTATTTTCATATTTGTTAAACAGGTGGATGAGCTTGTAGAAAGGTTCATTATTCACAATGCAGGGCATATAAACTGTAGCTATTGAAATAGTACATTTTGAAGGATTTGTTTTCATACTGGATTTTAGTCAAGTATTTTTTAAATAGGGTATATTTTTTTCATGGCCAGTAAGCACAAAATTGTAGCTCACACATCTTAAACATATATAACAATATCTAGAAGCCACCCAAATAGGATAAAACATGTATCTTACCCTACAGTAAAGAATTCATCCATCTCCAAACTAAAGGATTTTTAACTTCAGAGCCCATCACATTCTTTGCTAAACATTGTTCTAAACTAGATTTTTACTTAGTGGCATTCATTTTTTAGCTTTCTTCTGCAGGTGGTTTAACTGGCTTTATCCCCCCCCACCCCCAAGGTAAGGGAGACTGGTTAAAGCTGAGGTCCCACAAGACTATATCTTCACATCCTTCTCAGGACTAGCTTCAAAATATAACCAGTAATTTACAAACATTTTATATTCTGATCATGTTGATACCAAAACAGGAATTCAAACAGGACATTACCATAAAAAATGCTGGGCATTTGGACTTGTATAACAAGGATTTAACAGGCTATATATTTTGTAAATATGTAGCGAGATAGTTACCAGTGCACCTTAGTAGCTTCAGTGTGAAGTTAATTTTCCTGCTCTATCATATGTTCAGTTTATGTTTGCATATGCAGTTACATGTTGTATGAATCCTACTTAGGTAACTATGGGCTGAACCTGAAAATTCCACATAGAATAATGTTCTATTCCAGTTAATAAAATATAACATGAAATATGTTTAACTTGACAGAGGATACATCTGAGTTATGTCTCCCAGTATCTTTTATTACATAAAACAATCTCATTTTGTAGTCATTTGTATCATCGTGGACAATACCAATGTTGCATGCAATGTAAATTATCACTGGCAATTGTTTTTGAGAGAGACCAGAGATTTTAATACTAAGATTAGTGTAACTCATTTACAATTTTAATAGATCAAGGACACAGACACCAAGAGTTAGCACTTTTCTCCACTTTAATTTACATGAACTTCTTCAGAAAAACTCTAACACACTCATCTAAGCTGTATAAATAGCATTCATAAAGTCACATGATTAATTTAGTCCAATGAATATTCAGATTTTCCATTTCAAGGTAAACTATTCATAAAAAATAACACATTCAATACAATGCACTTTAAACTGAAATATTTTCTAAAACATTCAATAAATTAAATATTCTAAGACTAAGCTATAAATGTTATTTCAATTGTAGAAAACATTTAATACTGATAGTTTCATTTAGTCCTGGTGCGTGATCTGCTGTCAGGTATATTTGCCAGAATGACTCCTTACATCCAAGTAAAGTTTTAAAATCACCTGAGAAGTGATCATCTGAAACACTAAAGTCTGAACATGTAGTAGCATGCCTAGCTCGAGCATTGTTAAAATTCCTCTTTTTAACGGCCAACTAGTGTTCGTAAATTCTATGCTTCAAACATCTAGTAGTCTTCCCAATATAGAAACTGGGACAGGAAAGGCAAGTTGTAACATATACTACTACTTCACTACTACGTGTAATAACCTTTAGCCCAAAATGTCCTATTCATATGACTAAATCTAACAGAGGAAGAACTACTAATACATCTACACTGTCTGCAATTCATACAAGGGGATGTACCCAGAATCCCCAAAACATTTCCCTGTTTGTTCCATGTGGATTACATCCCTTTTCTAACAAACTTTTAATGTTAGTAATTTTTTAAAGGTAAATTTGGGTTGCATACCTATAACTCTGTTGCCTAGTAGAATTTTCCAATTTTCAGCAATAATGTCTCTTAGAAACCACATCTCATTCACTATTGGTAAAGGAAAGGGATAAGAAAAATTATTATCATCTTTTGAAACCTCACCATTCATTCTCACAACTAAGTCCAAACCATTTGTATTAACTCTCAAAATAGGACAGGCTATTCCATCTCTAAGTTTAATAACCTCTTGTTCAATTTTCTTGAGCCAGTTATGGTCATATCCCCTATGCTGAAAAAAAGAGCTCAGCATTACCAACTCATCCAAAACCATCTTATTGTCTAATGTTAAACGACTCAACCTAATAATTTGACCCTTAATCACCCCTTCTTCATATGAGGGGGATGCAGGCTTTCTCTATCTAGGTACTGATTGACAAAAACTGGTTTTCTGTAAATGCTACTTGTAAACATATTCAACTGAAAATCATATGTCAAGTGTAAATCCAGAAAATTGATGCTATCAACAAAACCACTGATACTAAATTTGAGAAAACCAGTGGTATCATTTAAGGAAGAAGCCTAACTAACAAAGTCCACATATTCTCCCTGCCACAGAAAAAACAAATATATAACGTCATTATAAGATGATTTTATTGGTTGCTGGGTGATTGACCAAATATTTAATTTCCCAACATGCCATAACTAAATTGGCAAAGTCCAGAGTGACCCTTGCCCCCATTACTTCCCCAGATGTTTGTTTGAACAACTGATCATTACATTTGAAAATAATTGTTGTCCAACACCAAAGTCATAAGACAACATATAGTATTAACCTTTGTGTTGTCAAAGTCTGTGTTGTTTGTTAAATATTCCCTCAAATAATTGGGTCCCACTTCCTGATTAATACTAGTATATAACTGCGGTGGTGGTGCTGCGGTAGCGTTGTCACCTCACAGTAAGACGTTGTCCTGTTCTATTCTCAGCTAGAGCATCTTCTGTGTGGAGACATGTGTGAATGGGCGTACCTTCATTGAATGTTGTGCGTCAGGGCTGGCAACTTGGCACATAAAAATCTACTGCCGATCATTAGCGGACCAGAGTTCTGCTGTGGTGGCCCCTAACTGGGAAAAGCTGAAAGACACAACATAGGGAATTTGCATCCAGAGAAGCAAAGAAAAAATGTCCGACTGGAATTTCCAAATTTTTCAAAACTTCTAGCAAATGCCAGGAATCACATAAGTAATACTTAGAAGCCTGCACCACAGGGTTCAAGATGTAATCTAACCATATAGTAATTGTTTCAGTTTTCGACTTACTGGCAGATATAATAGGGCTGAAGGGTGGATTAGTGCAGCTCTTCTGTACCTTTGGTATACCAAAGAAAACAGCCATTCTAGGAAAGCTAACTTGTAAATAGTTGTTGCAATAATTGTTATCTATTTCACCTAGACAAACATGTCAAATGAGGTTGTATCTAATTGTAAATAATGTTTCTTAATGTCTGATACATTCATCTTTTTGTAGGTAGTCTCCTGTTGCAACATGTTTTCAATAGATCTTACATAGTCAGCTGTATTCATGACCACTATCTTACCACCCTTATCTGCCCTCATAACTCTTAGCTCTCTATTTTTACTCAATAATATGAGAGCTTTGTGTTCTTCCTCACTTACATTGAGGCTTTTATGTTCAATCCTAGTTTTCTAAATGCAGTCTCACATATATCCTGAAATACCTGAAGAGTATTGTGTAAAGAGGCGTTAAAAGTATTTGTTTTTTTAGGCTGGTCATTTAAAGAAGAGACATCATCTTTTAAAACATCTTGCATAATGTAACTCAAATTGAGTTTCCTCAGATATAATCTAAAGTCAATAATAACCTTACCAATATTCGTGGAACAGCTTGGGATGAATGAAAAACCTTTTTTTCAAAACAGATACAACATGATCAGACAATGTCACATTAGACAAGTTCAGTCCCATATTTGAAAAATCATTTGAAACTACCACTTCCTTCTGTTCTTCCCCTCCCTTTGCCTTTGGTTTATGTAGAACTGGACAAGTTTGGTGCCCGTTTGTTGCCATGTTGGTCCACTAAAAAAGGACCTGTGTTGTGGGAAGAATTAGTAGTCTCCGAAGTGGAAGCTACTGCTGCATAACTGTTATTAACGACAGCATTCATGTTACTAATGTCAGAATTAACAATGTTTGTATCGTTACTATTAATCAATTCAGAACTTCTGACATCATTGTTGTTGCTATTTCCCTCACCATCAAGCAAATTACCATTAGAGTTACCATTCCGAACTTCGTTACTATTGTCTACATTATTCAAATTGTCCGCTGAACAACCTCCTTTTCGTATAGTGTAAGTCATGTAGTTAGCATACATTAAAACATCTCTCCTCAATTTTGCTTGTTTTCTTGAAATAATTGAAGCCCTCTGCCTATCGGCCCTGGCTCCTATACCACAGTACAAGTGATTATACAATGAAAAACAAGAATAACCTTTAATACGTGTGTCCAACTCATACATAACTTCCTTGATTTCATCCATCTCTTTTTGGTAATGCGGGATGAGAATTTACATCATATTGATGCCCGTTTCATTGTACAAGTTGACTAATTCATTGTACAATGCATCACCATATGATACACAGCTGGGAAATTTTGCTGTCCGCAAGCCTTGCAGAACACATTTACGACTAATGCATTCTTCCAAATAACAAATTTCAACATTCAAAGTCACATATCTAACAGTTTGCTTTTCCAATTCATAGCTAGTTTTTATACAGTTCACTAGCTCAGAATTTGAACCAACAATTCACTGACGTTACTTACGGACACTACATTCTAAAGTTCTCCAATGTCCGAAAAAGGATTATCCAATCTTTAAAAAGACATGCTCAAGTATGCTGTTGTTCACCAAAGTGACTTGTTCTATCAAACCTCCATCATCTCCGGACACCGTCTGATGACATGAGACACTTTGTTCAAGGTGGGGATCATTTGAACCTCTAAGTAAAATAAAACTCGCTGGATACACACGGCACGTAACTCTTTATTTAGAACGCTTTTGCAGAGTCCTCTCTGCTTCATCAGACAAATTATAGCAGTTAAAACTTCATTTAAATAGTGATGCATCATGGTGTCAACCAATCAATTCCATGTTAAAATCAATACACCAAATAATAATACCTAAGGTACAAAAATATACATGTATGTATATATATATATATATATATATATATATATATATATATATATATATATATATAAACCACAAAGAGGCTGTATAGAATGTGGGGTATATTTCTAAAATGTTCTAGTTACAATATTAAAAGCTATATAAAAAAGCATAAAAAATACTAAATAACTACAGCATCAGTGTTTAAAGGCTCTGTTTCTAAGAAATGGTTTTAAAGAAACCTTGAAGTTTAGGCCAGGTGGTCTGACTGCTTGGAACTTCATAATCCATTCTTGTTCCAAAGCTTCAGTATTGTTAATATTTCCACCTCTTTTAGTTCTATGGACAATATGGAGTACCAGGAATTTAAAAGTGTGTGTGTTCACTTCTTGCATCACATGCATTGCTAATTCATTGCTTTCTTTTTGGTTTCTAATATCTCTCATATGTTCTAAAATTCTGTCCTTCAATAATCAATTCATTTTACCTGTATAATAGGCAGGACACTTCATGCAGAAACTAAAGTATACTATATTTGCAGTGTGTCAGTCAGCACAGAAGTGTGTATCAATGGAGAAACCTCTGATAGGGTGTTTATACTCTCCCCCACCAAAAATGAATGGGCATGCTGTGCATCTCCTGCAGGCAAACGTGCCCATCCTATCAGACTTTACATATTTTGGCTCATCTATTTTTTGTAGAATAATTGTCTTTTAAGGGACTTATTATTTTTAAAGGAGAAGGATGGTGTTTCTCCTATTATTCCATCGAGTTCTTTCACACTCGATAGGATATCCCAGTTGTTTCTAACTATGTCACAAACTATATTAATGTTACTCACAAAAGTCAGTGGTACACGCAGCATATTATTCTCTACATTTCTTGCTGTGCCTGAAGTTATTATAATATTCACATTTTCCATGGGTAAAACATTTGCATGTTTTCTTCTAGCATTATAATAAGGTTGGCATCTCCCTTCCCTTTCTTTCCATGCTACATCAATCTGCCTCTCAATATCTTTCATTTTGTATCCCCTTTCACTAAATTCATGCTTAAGAAGAGTCAGTGCTTCACATAAAGTTGCATCATCATTGTGTAGCCGATCTGTCCTTTCAAAACATTTGCTTTTGTAAAACCAGGATGCATACTATTGTTGTATAAAACATTATTTTTCCTGATAGGCTTCCTATACAATGAAGTAGAAATTAGTTCAGGGGTGTCTCTTTTAACTTTCACATCTAAGAAGTCAATCTCTTTGTCAGAATACTTAAAGGTGAATTTTAAGAATGGAGTAATAGTGTTAATATACTCCAAGAATTGTTTAAGATGAAACTCATCATCATGCCATAGCAAAAACATATCATCCACAAAGCATTTATACCAAATAATAGATTTAGCAAAAACATTTCCTGTGAGGATGTTATCAGTTTCCCACTGCACCAGAGATAGGTTGACGTAGCTATTTGCACAAGCTGTGCCCATAGCCACTCCAACTTTTTGTATGAAATAACTATCTCCAAACATAAATATGTTGTTTTCTAGGACTATCGCCAATAATGCACAAATTATTCTTATCTTATTATCTTCAGTACCTCTCCTGACAAGTAATTCTCTAACATTTTCTATCTCCCATGTATGGGGGATCACTGTCAACAATGACTCTATATCAAGTGTCACTAGCCAACATGGGTCATCTAGCGCTTCAAGGTGTATACTTAAGTAATTTAAAAATTCCTTAGTATCTAATAAAACAGTTGTACATTCATTTAAAATAGGATGCAAGTTTTTTTCAATATAAATCGATAGTGGCTTAGTCGCCCATCCACGACTAGATACTATAGGCTGCATAGGTGGGTTAATTAAATCTTTATGGATTTTAGGCAAACCATAAATTATTGGCACTACTGGAAAATCTGTTTTAAAGTACTCAATAAGTTGCTCAGAGATCATTCCTGTTATTAACAGATCAAACAATAGTACTTGTAGCCTGTCCATCAAAGCTTTCACATAGGTGTGAGAAATCTCACAGTAAATAGTAGCATTATTTAGGTGTGTTTGAATATTATCAACATAAAATTCTCTATCTAGAATAACAATCCATCCGCCTTTGTCAGCAGTACGAATTTCAATACTGTTCAAGTGTTTAAGGTCTGCAAGTACTTGCTGTTCAGAGCTAGACAAATTGTGAAAGACATTACTTCCTTCAGTTAATTTATTCCTCAATTGCTTTTCACAGATGTCAACAAACAAGTCAATACCAGAGTTACTGGGGGGTATAAAAGCATTAAGTTTCTTGAAAACATTAAGTGCAGAAGTTTCATTGCGAAATAAAGTCTTAAGGTTTAATGTCCTGCCAAAAAGTTTAAGTTTTTTTATTGTATTAACTAAATCTACTTTTTGAGCTGGGACAAAACTCAGTCCTCTATTTAAAAGAGATAGCTGTGAGCCATTTAAAGGAAAAGAAGAAATATTAAAAACTAAACCTGCTTTCTTCTTTTCCAAGTTCTGTTTTGGTCATCCACACTGTGTGTTCTCCTTGTCTTGCCAAAGAAGTGATTGCGAGACCTCCCTCGTTTCGGTAGCAGTTTCTCTTACAAAAATGCTTCATTTAAACCATTTGAGCTGCACCCTTTAGCTGTACTTGTTTTTGCTTTATGTGAGCAGGGTGTAGTAATGAAGTATTTTTAGGTTTGACTACTGGTATATTTTTCACTGTAGGTAATACTGTATCAGCCAGAGATGCAGAGTTAACAATTGTTTGAGATAAACTAGCAGGTTGTACTTTGTCACAATTGGAATTAGTAGCTTGTGCATCAAGAGTGCTTTGCATACTTGTTACCTGCTGTTCATTGTTTATAGGGCTACGCCCACTTCCTAATTGTAGCCTTTGAGTTTCCTGTGAGTTCCTTTCACTATTCCAAAAGAAGACATTGCCCATTTTAAAATCATGCAAGTATCTTTGGATTTTACATGTCTTTGCAGTAGATAAGAGTTTTTTCATACTGAATAATTTGTTCATGTAGCTGGTCAATTTTATCAGCTATGACTTCACCAGGGAATGTATCAAAGATATTATTATGTAAGATGTGCACTTCTCCTACTAACTCATTTTCTTCAGGTTTAAAGAAATCAACTAAGAGTTGCATGTACTTAGCACTACATTCTAAATTCAAATTTTGCCAGCGTTTTAAGAGGTCTGGATATGTCTGCCCATAACTGGGCATAGTTAGTACTCTTAGACCTCTAGGTGCAATTTTCAATTGTAGGCGTGCCTCTAGGTGAAAGCGTTGCCATTGTAAATGCTTATATTTGTATAATTTATTCTCAAGTGTCTTGAAACTTTGTAGAAAATTCTCATATTGCCTATTGTCAAACTGTGTACGAACCTCAGTTTTTTGTAGTATATCCTGCATTAATAACGGATTGCCATGGGTGTTTAGTATCGAATCAAGTCGTTCATTCATCCTTGTTTGGCATATTTTGAAGTCCATCGGCCCCACATTCATGGCTGCCCCAGCATAAGTTGTAGTATCATCGATACCTGCCATGTCCGGGTAGAGGTAAAAAGCTTCAAAATACAGAAATAAAGTCCTCGACTCTGGATGAAGTAACCAGCGATAATAAAGAAGAAGCAATAAGTAAAATAAAACTCGCTGGATACACACGGCACATAATGTGAGCGCTTTCGCAGAGTCCTCTCTGTTTCACCAGACAAATTATAGCAGTTAAAACTTAATTTAAATAGTGATGCATCATGGTGTCAACCTATCAATTCCATGTTAAAATCAATATACCAAATAATACTTAAGGTATAAAAATATATATATATATATATATATATATATATATATATATATATATATATATATATATTTATAAAACACATACAGGCTGTGTAGAATGTGGGGTAAATTTCTAAAATGTTCTAGTTACAATATTAAAAGCTATATAAAAAAACATAAAAATACTAAATAACTAGAGCATCAGTGCTTCAAGGCCCTGTTTCTAAGAAATGGTTTTAAAGAAACCTTGGAGTTTAGGCCAGGTGGTCTGTCTGCTTGGAACTTAATAATCCATTCTTGCTCCAAAGCTTCAGTATTGTTATTAATATTTCCACCTCTTTTATTTCTATGGACAATATGGAGAACCAGGAACTTAAAAGTGTGTTTGTTCCCTTCTTGCATCACATGCATTGCTAATGCATTGCTTTCTTTTTGGTTTCTGATATCTCTCATATGTTCCAAAATTCTGTCCTTCAATAATCAATTTGTTTTACCTATATAATAGGCAGGACACTTTGGGAAGAAACTAAAGTATACTATATTTGAACCTCTGTTTTATGACAGAGATAAAACAGAATACCTCCCAAGGCCTTCTTTAATGGCACCTGTGATAATATTAATCAAATGCATAGAAAAGTTAGCAGAATTGTCTTGTACTGTGTGAATTGTTAGATTCAATAAAGTATCCTGTGAAATGTCCTCCATAGCTATCACAAGGGCACAACACCAACAAGAAAGATGAACTTCAAACTGAGAAACTGGAAAATGCACCAACACACAAATGACAGCCTTCCAATAGATCAAGGACTTTGTCCACTTTAATTTACATGAACTTCTTCAGAAAAACTCCTCACCTAAGCTGTATAAATAGTATTCATAAAGTCACATGATTAATTTAAACCAATGAAGAAGGTGGTAATTAAGGGTCACATTATTAGGTTGAGTTGTTTAAATCAGACAATAAGACGTTTTTGGATGAGTTGGTAATGCTGAGGTCTTTTTTTGAGCATAGGGGATATGACCATATCTGGCTCAAGAAAATAGAACAAGAGGTTATTAAACTTAGAAGTGGAGTAGCCTGTCCTATTTTGAAAGTTAATACAAATGGTTTGGACTTAGTTGTGAGAATGAATGACAAGGTTTCAAAAGATGATAATTTTTCTTGTGCCTTTCCTTTAACAATAGTGAATGAGATTTGGTTTCTAAGAGACATTATTGCTGAAAATTGGAAATTCTACTAGGCAACAGAGTTATAGGTATGCAACCCAAATTTACCTTTAAAAGAATTACTAACATTAAAAGTTTGTTAGAAAAGGGATGTAATCCACATGGAACAAACAAGGGAAATGTTTTTTAGATTCTGGGTACATTCCACTGTATGAATTGCAGACAGTGTAGATTTATTAGTAGTTCTT
Source organism: Protopterus annectens (assembly GCF_019279795.1). Lineage (NCBI taxonomy): Eukaryota > Metazoa > Chordata > Ceratodontiformes > Protopteridae > Protopterus > Protopterus annectens. Next base: position 535,721,063 of record NC_056738.1, on the reverse strand, counting down.
CCTCTGTTAGATTTAGTCATATGAATAACACATTTTGGGCTAAAGGTTATTACACATGTAGTAGTGAAGTAGTAGTATATGTTGCAACTTGCTTTTCCTGTCCCAGTTTCTATATTGGGAAGACTACTAGATGTCTGAAACATAGAATTTACGAAAACCAGTTGGCCATTAAAAAAAGGGATTTTAACAATGCTCTAGCTAGGCATGCCATTACATGTTCAGACTTTAATTAATTTTCTTTTTTTCTTTGTGATCGACAGTGTTTCAGATGATCACTTCTCAGGTGATTTTAAAACTTTACTTAGATGTAAGGAGTCATTCTGGCAAATATACCTGACAGCAGATCACGCACCAGGACTAAATGAAACTATTAGTATTAAATGTTTTCTACAATTGAAATTACATTTATAGCTTAGCCTTTGAATATTTTAATTTATTGAATGTTTTAGAAAATATTTCAGTACGTTGTATTGAATGTGTTATTTTTTATGAATATTTTACTTTGAAGTGGAAAATCTGAATATTCATTGGTTTAAATTAATCATGTGCCTTTATGAATGCTATTTATACAGCTTAAGTGAGTGTGTTAGAGTTTTTCTGAAGAAGTTAATGTAAATTAAAGTGGACGAAAGCAATAACTCTTGGTGTCCGTGTCATTGATCTATTGCAAGGCTGTCATTTGTGTCGGTGTATTTTTCAGTTTCTCTGTTTAAAGTTCATTTACAATTTTAGCTACAAATTTAACTTATTTCTACACACTAAAGGCCAGATTTATAAATATTACCTGTACCTTACTCTGTACATTCTGAGCGCACTTTCTGAATTTCGAGACTATCCCTCCAACAAGGGTTGTGCTGTCTATTCACTCATAGGTTACGCTAAGTGTACACGGTGCAATATTTATGTTACCTTTATTACTCTGGCCTGAATTATTTTCTAACTGTAGGCCAGTACTGCTTTCACTGTCTTGTGTGGATGGAATATTAGTTTTATTACTAACTAAAAGTAAAACAGAGTCTTATTGTTGACACGGGAAAGATAATTAGTAATATTGCTGAACTCAGTTCCATGGCATAAATTAAATCCAAAATTTACTTTTGTGGAATCGGAGAAACTACATAGGAAAAGGCTGTGCATGTTAAAATAATGCAACAGTCTTGACTTAACATCTTGGAAAGGAGAATGTGTTATTAGAAAACCAAAATATACAATGGTAAAGAATACCTGGTTTAACAGTGGAGACCAGAGCAAAAGCAAGAAATACTGGATGTTGTTAATTTTGATGTATGTCCATGAGAGATACTAGCATCCCTAAACTTTATGCTATTGAAATATGAAAATTACTGAACAAGAGTAATCCAAACACATTTCTTTTTAATATACATAACTTGTGCTGTAAGCAAAGCTGTCTTAGAGGTACACTAGACATCACAAAATTGAAACATTCCTTTGATACTAAAAGTTCAGTATTGTAAAGAAAGTCACTCTGAAATTGACTTTGCATGAAGTGGCAATACTGAAAGCTGTAATGAATAGAGCATCTACAGTAAAAGAAAAGCAATGGACAGTACAGGGGAATCAAAGCTAACAATCAAACATGATGAAACCACAGGTCACTTTGGTTAAACCATGCTGACTCACTGCAAAACACAGATAGCTACGTGCATAACACATATATGCCTATTCAACTGCTCTAAGAAAAGTATGACAAATTTCCCATGGTACCAGCACGTGCAACATAATGTGATGGCACAATGTACAGAACAGGTCATAAAGTGATTTGTTGATAGTATGTTATCCTAGGGGCAAGTTCTCTGTATTCCAACATAGAGCTCTGCCTTTCACCCCTGGAAAAAACTACCAATACTTCAAGGTAGCAAAAGAATGTGGCCTGTGCTAGTGATGGCCAGCTGCAATTGTAGATTCCATTATTTACAGATTTCTGACTTTAGTGTTTTAATAGCAAAGTCTGGAGGAGCAGTTCCATTTATGACAAACTATAGCATATTCACCAAATAAAATTAATTTTGTCTTTGCTGACCAGGAAAAAGACTGACTGGGTAAAATCCATTTTCAGAGGAAGCCAGGAAGGAAAAGCTCCACATTTATGTTACACAAGATGCACATTTATAATTGCAGGGTAAAACATCTGTACATGAGCTTATTTACATGATTTTTAAACATTTCTTACATGAACATAGCATTGTAACAAAAAAGAAATATAAACTGGATAATTATTGAACAGAAAAATAAAATGACAGTTATGATTACAGGGAAAACATCAAACCAGGGTGTTTTAAGGTTAGTAATAATTTACAGACAGGTAAAACAAGTAGTAATTCCGATTAAAAACTGAGGCGAGATATGGAACAAGTTATGGAAATAAGCAGGAAGATAAATGGACAGAGGAGGAATGGTAGTAAGCTTGGGATATGAGAGAAGAAATTAGTGCAGTATGAGGAGGAGCGGCAAGGTACAAACAGTCAAAACTTGGAGAAAAGCAATCTGAGTAAAGCTAGCCAGGTGCGCAGGAACAACAGAGCCATCTTTGGCAAGGGTATTGTTTAAGAAAAGTATTGAAATGAACTAGTCTTAACTGTGAAGGGAGATCATTAGAGCTTTGACACAATGGGAGTAGAGAGTCTCCAGCCATGTTGAATGTCTTACGAATACTAAGTTTATTGTTAGACCGAAGGTCTCTAGAGGGTGAATACTACAGCAGACATTTTGTAATGTTGGGTATTTGTGTGGAAAGTACAATAGGTTATCGACAATGATTAGTTGTGAGTATGCCAACTGGTTTGGGAGTACATGCCAGTTTTAATGCAAGGCAGTGGTGTTTTACTACATTGGTTGGTTGCAAATTTAGCTATTTTGTAGTAGTGCAAAGCTTGTTTAGTTTTATATGTAGTGTTAACCGCACACTAGCTGAGAATCCCGTTTGATTCTCAACTAGTGTGCGGAGAGTGTCTTCTGCGTGGAGTCTGCATGTCTTCCCCACGGGTCGAGGGGCATTTCAAAAGACATGCATGAATCGGCATGCCTTCGTTGAAGGTTGGGTGTTGAGCTGGCAACTCGGCACCATGAAAATCTACTGCCAATTATTAGCGGACTGGAATTCTGCTGTGGTGACCCCTAATCAGGAAAAGCCGAAAGACAACAACAACAACAGGAGGAGTATATACACTAGAGAATGTTACTGCTAAGGTAATCCTTGCTTGAACTGTTAGGTAGTGTTTGGCCCTATAGAGGGAGACAAGTTTTTAGTAAGTTTTCTTGATGGAGTCATGGGGGGATTGATTTTGAGGTTGTTATCTTTTATGACTGAGTAGTTTAGTTTGGCTTACAGTTTCTATTTGTGTGTTGTTAACTGAGGTAATATGAACTGTGTGTTTCTGGTTAAGGTTATTTTGGAGTAAATGGCATAAGCTTGTCTTTTTTGGAATTAAGCAGCAAGTTAGAATTTTTTAGCCATATACTCAAATCTTTCACTGACATTGAAATATTTCCTGTTATTTTGTTATGGACGGGGCAGAGCAGGTTAGGGTTGAATTGTTGGCATATTTTATGAGAGTAGCAACTGTTGTAATGGTATGACGTTTATGAAAACACTAAATAGATGGTGTCTGAGTATTAAAATTTGGGGGAAACATCAGATTAGTTCAAATGCTGAAAGTTTTTTTTTGCCATTTAGATGCATGCTGACAATTGCATAAATAACTCCTCCCTCTCTTGGTTTCAGTTAAGTGAGACCTAGTGTTGCAAGTCATAAAGGAGCTTTAGGTGACATTGTCAAATGCTTTGGAAAGGTCAAGAAAACATTAAGACACAAGGGTGCCCTTATTTTTGTATTGGTTTACAATGTTGGTGAAGTTCAGGAGTGCAGTACTAGTGCTGTGGTTGGACCTGAAACCATGCTGGGTGTTGAAGAGCAGGTTGTGTTTGGTTATATGTTTCATAAGCTGAGTTAATACATTTCAAGGAATTTAGAAAGGGGTGATAGGATAGCAATAGGTCTATAGTTGGTTAACTCTCTTGAAGTGCCTCCTTTTTGAGATGGGACAGTTTAGTTATTAACTGGATGAACTCAATCGAGACAGGGAAGGCTAGTGCTTCTGCCACTATTTTGTGGAATTCAGTGGGAAGGTTATCAGCAGATGAGGTTATTACTTTTAATTTAGCTAGTAATTTTTTATGGTTGATGGGATAAACTAAAAGCTAAAAGTCAGTGTGCTGCTTTCGTGTATTAATGGTAATTGAATGGCAAACTGAGGTGATTATTGATTAGTGAAAATTCACTCAATCCAGTCAGTTCTGAGTGGCAATGAAGTCAGTAGGACAGGGTGTAGTACTGCCAGAGTGTAGTCATTTATTTAGACAGGATCAAACAAGCTTGGAGCTGTTTTGGTGCTTTCGTTTGAGGTTACTGTAATATAACTTCTTGCACATTTAACAAGGATCTTGGTACTGTTTCTGAGATCTAAAATGTTGCCAGACATGTTGTGTTTTATTCTTGTAACATTCCTTCCATGCTTAATCTCTTTGCAGCGCGAGTTGTTTGGTCTCTGACAGCCATGGTGCTGAATTCGTTTTTGCCCTCATCTTAAATGGCACTAAATCATTTAGTATTTTTAGGAAGGTATATTTAAAGTGAGTTACTGCTGCTTCTAGGGGCATTACTTTTAATACATTCCAGTTATAGTGGTACAGAGCTGTAATAAATGTGTCTGTAAAACTTGGTTAAATTGTCTACTTGTTTATATATTTGTTTGGGTGAACCACATTGATTGCATAAGTTGAAAGGTGGTGACTTATAGTATCTGGTAAGTATCCAACCAGAGGATTTTGTATTATCAGGTTTGTCTGTTAATAGCCAGTCTAGTGTGGCCTGCCTGTTAGTGCTTTTGTTGATTTTGGTGGTAGATCAGATTAGGTGGGTGAAGACAAACAGGTGAATATAGTCCTTGCTGTTGTTTATAGATTACCAGTCTATATTTACATCACCTAAGATGAAGGCTACCTGGGGGACATGGTCAGATATCCAGTGTAGGATATTTAGCTATGGTAGATGTTGCCGGAAGGATGTATACTGCTAAGATATATACAGATTTATTTTGGTTGGTTTTATTGGTATGCAGTCAGAAGTTCAGCATTATTAAATTTCAAGATATTTAGATGGGCTGGAGTTATTTCTAAGTTGTTTTATAAATTGCAATACCACCTGCTTTTTAAGTTTTCTTTCCATTCCAAGTATGTGGAAACCTGCATGAATAATTCCATTGGCAATGATTTGTTTTAGCCAGGTTTCAGTGGCTATTAGAATGTCCAAGAGTAAAATTTTTGTTTATATTATGAATGTTTTTGTAGATACTGAGGGTAATATTGAAAAGTGAGAGTAAATTTGTTACCTGTTGGGAGCATTGACCATGGTAGGTAGCTGGTGTGTGTGCCCAGGGTCAGGATGAATACCTCTAATAAGCTTTAGGATGGAGGTGGTGTGAGTAGATGTATGTAGCCATTTGTATTTTTACCTGACTTTCAGTACTGCTGAAAAGTGCTATCCTTAAACTTCAATATATTTCTACAAGAGAACAGATCTGAGCATGTATACTGGTACAAAGAAGTAGAGAGAAACAGGGACTTGTGATGTATGTGTGTTTATGATAGATTGGGATATGATGTTTATTTTTTTTATTTAACATTTGTTTACCAGGAAAGTCCGACTTGGAATGAAGCCAATTTTCAGTGGAGGCCCAGGGAGAAATGTACCAGATGCATGTCTTTGTAACATGGGAGGAAACCGGACCACTGGGAGAAAACCCAGACGAACGCAGGGAGGACATGCAGACTTCGCACAGAAGGCACTCTAGCTCAGAATCAAACCAGAGAACTTCTTGCTGTGAAGTGACAAGGCTACCATTGTACCACTGCACCAGTTAGTGAAGCGAACCAATGTTGTGAGTGTACAAAACAGTAGCAATTGAGATGCTGTCATTGTGAACTGAGATGGTGAGTTTAGATGGTTGGGTAAATGATGGATGTGTGGTATATTAATGAAAGTAGTGTTAAAGAAATGAACAGAAAGAGGTTGTAAAGGTCAGGGAGATGTTTTCAGGGTGGTATATACATAGTGTGTAGAAAACTGTATGGTATGAGTGTTGGCGGGGTGGTTAAGTGAGTGGTTTATAGATAAGGGAGTAGACAAAAAATATCTATTAATAAGGACAGTAGTCCAAAGTAGTAGTTATGAGTATCTTAAAAAGTGCTTTTTGTGGGGTTGATGTCTATTTATGTATGTCTGAGTGCATGTATGTGTTAATATATTTGTAAATATATATATACTTTACACATGCATGTGTGAATGGATGGATAAAGTTGTTGGTAAGCAGGACTGAGAATGGAAAAAAGTTGGAAGAGAAAGTCTGTAAAGAAAGTTTCAAGTCTGTGGAATGGATTGCAGCACGTATTGAATGCATGTTTAAGTGGGGGTAATATGTATTAAATTGTTGGGAGGAGCTGAGAGAATAAATGTAAGGGTTTGAGGGTGTCTGTGGAATAAGAGGATGCAGGGGAGCAAGGTGGGCAGAGAAACAACCACAGTAGCAGGAGACAGTCAATGCAGGCAACTTTAACCAAACTAATTTTACATACACCCATTTAAAATTATGTACATTGTTAATTATGGACTAAAAATGCTCTATTAGTTGGGGACATGCAAACTCACTCCTAGTCCAAATGAAGTTGACTAACAATAAACTGTTAAATTGTGTGTGTGTGTGTGTGGGGGGGGGGGTGAGGATGTTTCCTTAGCCTGAACTGATGCAGTTGCTTTTACAATTAACTGAGACAATGTGAGCTTGTCTTAAGTCATTTAACAGGGACTGCAAGCTCAGTTACCAAATCACAATAAAGACATACAGCAGTTCACTTTTGTTTGCAACTTTACATGCCTTTTTGAAAAGTAAAGTAGAATGTTGTAGTCAGGGGGTAAATAAGATGTGAAGTGCCTTGTTTATTGTAAACTACCCCAAAGTGTACCTTGACGTTACATTTTGCAAGTTGAAAAGGAAAGTCAAATGTTGTAGTCAGAATTGTCAAAATACTATAAATAGAAGTTAGCAGTTATAATGCACACCTCAGTTTGCTGTACTGGATACCTCTGTGCATGCAAATGCAATAGGTTGCACATTGAGTTGCAGATTCATTAGCATGCATCTTCATGCATCCATGTGTGACAAAGTGCAATTCACTGTTATACTGAGATTATCTGAAGCCGTTTCCATGGTGCTTTGCTTGCTTTGACATTTATCACAGCTGTGATTTTCTGAAACGTCCCTGGCCCAAAGAGCAGGGCCAGACTTATCACATGACGGCTATGTTACAGCAACAAAATGGAACACTGTTTTCACATTCCACAGGCAAGTCTTCATAGTATTTAATGAATTGTCATTCTTTAGTAGCATGTAACAGTTGGATTATATGCAACAGCAAACAGCATGTGTTTATAGCAAGAAGCATTTCACTGCAATCTGTATATCACATCCAAAACACTGTGTATCCATCAGATGGTTATATTATGCTATAGATGAATGAGACGTTATTGACTAGTTCAGACTAATGGAATTTTGGGTGAAGTTATTGATAGGACTTAAACTGCAAGTCTCTTGAGTTTCAGAGACCAGGTATTATATTTCTTCTCTTATTTTTCTCTTACATTAAGTGGAAAAAAAGACACTTAGGTGCTCAGGGATGCTTTTTTGCTTTCCAAAAGCAGGTCTGTTTCAAAATGTATTGTTCTAAATTTTATTCAGTATATACCAAAGCATACCTCATTCAGTAAAATTTCCTTTTCCATGTCATTATAGTGTAGCACATAGCTAGACTAGAGTGGTTTCATTAAATACATTTAATTCACCCCAGGCAAACCAAATACCTATTTGGGAATGAAAGGAAATATATACAGGTCTTTCCTGCTTTTTTGAACATTTTCTTTTATAAGATGCAGTTAGACTGTTTTTGTTTGATAGAAGACAAGTGTTATCTTCTAGAAAATGTAAAGGTGTTAGACTTTCAGAGACTTTAAAAGGCAACTGGGTCATGTGGCCATGTACATCTTTTCAGGATCGACCTTAGACCTTACCTTCATGAAATTCACCTCAGGTATAGATGACCTATGAATAGCCATCCAGTTGTCTAATTCATTCTTAAAAACAGTGTCACATTACTTATCTGGAGAGAAGGTTTATTCTACAAAAGGGGTAGTTGCTGTGCGACATTCTTTGTAACCTCCCCAATTCATTTGCCAAAGCTGGTTCAGATTTCTGGTTCTAGTGTTCCCAGGGTTATTTGATTTGTGGAGAAATAACAACACTTGGACTGCTGGAATCCTATGGCCCAGAAAGCAAGGCATATATTGCCCCAAGGAGTCTGTAGGATGCTGAATACTGGGGCAAGACCTCCAGCCTCTTGATAAAACAGATCATGAGATTAAAGGACATGATCTGTCAAGAACTTTTGAGGCCCATACCTGGTTGATAGTTTGTAAGAAATCTCAAAGGGGGCAATGTATAATATGATGGACCTAATTAGGGTTGTCAGGACATATTTGCACCTAGATGAAATACCCTTTGCAATCAGCTGTCCCAGACAGTATTTCATGAACTCATTTGCAGCACAATCATATAAGATGGAGTTATCTAGCCATGTTCCAACATATTATCATTGTTCTGAAATCAAGTTTCTATAAAATGGGTGGAGTGTTTGCCAAATGTAACAATTATATTTAATACATTTGCAGTGCACCAGCTATTAACATACAAGCTCACTTTGTAGATTCTACATAATCAGAAGAGGATTGTAGTATAAAGTTCAGTTTCAAACCATTGGCAAGGTTTTTTAAAGAGTTTGAGAGACCAATAAAGCATATGTGGAATAAAAAGGTCTCAGTGTGGAACCATGTAGCACCCAACTGATTACTTTCATGCTGTCTGAGGACATGTCTGCCACTCAGTTTGGTTTCTGTCCCTCAGCCAATTTGCAGTCCATTTAACTACATAGGGATCAGTAAAGAGAGGATTTATCTTGTCAATATGTTAGCATGTGGTATAGTATCAAATGCTTTGGCAAGGTTACATCGACAGCATAACACTGTCTATGGCTTTTGTCTCAAAAAGTTATCAGACTTTATGCAGGACCTACCCTTAAAGTCAAACTGTAGAGGATAAAGTCTGAAAACTTTTTTTTTTATATTGCAGTTAATTAGGCCTGTTATGACCTGTTCCATGGGCTTGCAAATGAAGCTTATCAGGCTTATGGGTCTGCAGTTCCTGGGATCCATATTGGGACTGTCCATGTAAAGAGGTATCAACAGCTGTACAAACTGTTGGGATAAAACCAGTAGATAACCACGGGTTGAATAGTTTTAGAGATGATCCACCTATATGTTTATTGTTCAGTGGGTTTGGTATAGCTCTATGGGGTGAAGTTATCATTGAATTTGCCGGGATATTGCAATATTCATAGGTTCAGAGTAAGTAGTACCATTTTGAATGAGTTCATGGCATTGGTGGATGATGTAGTGCATGTATGAAGTTGTACCAGTGTTTAAGGAATGGGCATATTTTGTTGGGGTCATCAAGGAAGTCCTGTAACATGCTATGATTTGAGAGTTGGTTTTTAGATTGAGTTGACTTAAGTTCAGTCTGTGGGTCTCTGGGAAACTCTTGAGGTAATGTGTCCTTTAGCAAACAGACAGTCCAACAGTTCCCATCTGCTTTAAAAGCATGTTAGGTGCAACACCCTGGTATAGAGGGGGTTGTTTTTTGCACTCAGACCAGGTTTCAGTAATATACATATGACTCTTCAAATGCAAGAAGGCTTCAAGGTCAGGCAACTCAATTTTCAATGTAGTAATGTGTGTTTTTTTTAATTTCCAGTGAGACCTGGTGTTTGATCTTGGTGGCTAAGGCAATGACTTTATACAGAATGATCATTTTCTGCATATTTGTGTGGTTTGCTGTTATGTATGATGGTAAGACTTTGAGAGGGTTACCCCGGGTTAAGTGATCACACACATTTTTTTTTTAATTACTTATTACTGTCTAAACCACATCTCCAAGTTACACTCACTGTGTGCTTATGAAACTTACAAAGTATGTCAGCCACATAATATCTACAGATATACAAGTGAAAACATTCCTCAGATAAAGCCCAAATGGGGTGTGAATTCACAGTTAAAATTTCTATGAGGTCAGAAGCTGAAGAAACAGATCTATAAATATTAATTCTAAAAACACAGGCCATATCATAAGATATCCCTTTAATGAGGTCCATCCATAACCTGTTTTCCCAATCTCTGCAGATGGAATTGGGGTGCTACTTCAGGCAACATCTAAGTGGCCAGCCCTAATGTGGCTGTTCCATACTACACACTTGCACCTATGGCCAGTTTAGAGTGCCCGATCCACCTACTGCATGTCTTTGGAATGTGGGAGGAAAACCTGAGCACCCAGAGAAAATCCTCATGAATACAGGGAGGACATGCAGACTCTGCACAGAAGCCATCCCAGCAGAGAATTAAATGGGAGAACCTCTTGCTGTGAGGTGATAATTCAAACCACTGTGCCACCCTATTTAGTGAAGTCCTTTTCTTAAATAATACTATAAGTCAGATGATTTGGCCTGTGGGCACCGCAGGCAGGAACAAACCTACCATAATATATCGCAACCCCCCCCCCAGTACAAAAAAAAAATAATTCTTCTGGCACCCTCAGCTGTTGCCCCCCAGAGGAGGGAATCATAAGAACATAAACAATTTATAAATTATCTGGTTAAACAACTAACAAATTAAATCTTCTAAATTGAGGTTTAAAATACATGCATGGTTAAGGAGAGATTATTCATTTTGGACTTGAACAATTAAGAGTTTTAAATGAATAAAGCTTAGATAATTTTAATTATATTTTGTGTTTGTTCTTATGAATTTATCTCCCTGGTAAGGAACAGCTAAGGCACCACGGGAATAAAGTTTGCTGCTTTGGATGTTGTGATTTGGGAATAAGCAATCATTTTGCTACAGACCTATTTAAGAGGTCTTTAAGTAACACAATATAGTTCACTGCCTGTTCACATTGTCAGATTTCCATTCACCATCACTGAACGTTCATAATGTCTTTGTACAAATTCTCCATCATATAGGTATTAACACATATTGCTTTAAAAAACTAAAACAACCACGACAAGCCAGTAACTAAGAAATACAGAATCAAAGGTGATGTATGAGTGGAAATACTTAAACAAATGAATGTGCTTAACAGAGTAAATTTGAGTTAACTGCAATGGTATTTGAGTAAACTAAAACAACTTTAATGAAAACAAAAGTATACAACTGCTACACTAAGTGCTTTCTTCCCATACCATAAAGGGACTTCAAGAGTAACAGTAGCCACCCAGAAGGCTGTTTGTTGTTTTACTTTCAGCTTTTCCCGGTTAGGGGTCGTCACAACAGAATTCCAGTCCGCTAATAATTGGCAATAGATTTTTTATGGGTGCCAAGGTGCCAGCTTGACTCCCAACCTTCAACAAAGGCACGCCCATTCTACACATGTCTTTCGAATGTCACTTGACCGTGGGGAGGACATGCAGACTCCACAAAAAAGTTGCTCCCGCCGAGAATTGAACGGGAGAACCTCTTGCTGTGAGGCAACAACGCTACCGCTGCACCACCGTGGCTTACCCAGAAGTTAAAACAGTAAAAGCCTGCAAAGTTACATTGTATCATTTCCTGAATAAACACACATCTCCATTTAAAGCAACAGAGCACTTAACATTATCAAGTCACACTCTCATATAAATATAATGAAGAAAAATATTGCTTTACAATTAGAATAACCTACAATACAATAAAAATAGGAAAATAATAAATATGCACTAATATATGTTATATTAATCTAGTATGTTAGTGCCTTTAGTTTTAAAAAATAAGAGAGGGAAATCATTCAGGCCATTGGGGCTGGTGGCATTGGTCTTAATCACTTGATAAAGCCCTGCATTTGAGTCAGGGTGAAAGCGCTTGTGTTATTTGAATAAACCTGTTTTGACTGCTATCCTTGGATTTGCCTGGACCGTTTTTCCTGATTTTGGTCTTAATCTGCCACGCTGCTTCCTTACACTGAAGTTTAGTCTTCCATGGCACCCATCTCCCATCCAAGTGCATCATATAAATACAAAAAAAACAAAATTCATGGCTTTCATTGGCCTGTATATGCCTCTGTAAGGAATCCCTAATATCCTTTTTCTTGATTTCACCCAAGTGCTCATATAGTCTCTCCTTGAGTGACCTTTCTGTCTTTCCAATATAAAAAGATGAACGTCTGTAATTGCATCAAGAAGGACATTTAATTTTCCCATACCCACTAACATTAATAAATTCAGCCTCATAAAAGACATCTACTACATTTTGACATTTTTTTAAACTGGGATCAAAACTATGATATCTTTTAAGGTAGATTTTAATATTCTTCTCTCATCTGAAAGTAATGATTGGACATGGTCCCAAGTTATTTATGTTCACACCATGCATTTCTAGGATTCTCCAATTAGTTGTCAATAGTTCCTTAACCAAACTGCCCTCCCCCTGTTGATTAAATGTTAAGATGCACCCTTTGTTGAACTTGCTCTCTTGCCAGTACCCAAGGTTATTGTGTCTATTATGCCCCAAATGGGATTTGTAAAACAATCTCTTCCTTTTGTCATTTACTTCCTGAAAAATATCCTTAAGAAGGGTAAGAGGATAACTTATATTCAGTAACAAATCTTTTAAAATCAAACATTCTTCAAAAAAAAAAAAAAATTCTCCTCTGATACCATCCGAGCTAGTTGTACTAATTGCCCTTTGACAAGGGCCACCTTCAGATGATATGGATGCAAACTCTGAAAATGTAACAGGGAATTGGAATAAGTAGGCTTCCTGTACAGGGTGGATCTGACACAATTAATAAAATTAATTTGGACATCCAGATAGTTAGCTCAAATTATTTATTTATTGGCATTTGTTTACCAGGAAAGTCCACTAGGCCAAACAGAGCCCATTTTTCAGTGGAGGCCCAGGAGAAAATCTCCACATGAAACAAATAGAATACATAGTACAACAATGTATATATTTTCAGCAGAAACAAAAGATGAAATCCCCAAGGATTAAACTATGCCTGCAAGCCAAACACCTATGTAACTGAAGAAAACAAGGCACAGAAACATGACTGAAAGCATTAAAAGTTTAAACATTTAATAAGGTAAGTGCTTTCACACCAAATACTGGTGCTTCATCAGACCATATAAAAACTACATCAGCAAACATTTTTAATACATGCACATTGATTCAAAGCAGCCAATAAAAATCAAGGAAAGGTGAAGACCTAACATCAGCTTGTATTATTTAAAGAGATGCCATGCTTTTAATACAGGCTTAATAGAAACCCTATCATTCAGACCTGGGTATTTATCAACTTGCTATAATATAATCCAATGCAATTCTAGTTTTTAACATCACCAGCCATACATTTTCAGGAATAATTTCAACAACTTGAAACCTAAAACCATGATCATTCTCATTCTCCATACAAGGTCTGGCTAGTGCATACTTGGCTAATAATACAACTTCTGACAACAGTGAAACTACATAATTTCAGTTTTGAAACAGCTATAATACTGTGACCGTTTGCCCTCAAAGTTGTGGCTATACATTTGTGAGACAAACAAATATGCCAAATACTATAACTAGGATGGGGTAAAGGAGACAGCTATTGGGGAGGGGGGGGGGCCATGACAGAATTACTAATTAGGTAGATTGTCAGTACTAATATTCTTTTAAGTCTTGTCTGATATACTTGTTTTTGCAACTCTTATGTTTTGACCTCATTTAAACATCTAAACAGAGTCCCAAATTAATTTTAGTCCTGCATATATTCCTTTTACCAAGTCTTTGCTTTCAACTTTTGATTTCATTGTCCTCAGTTTTGAGTTGTGTGTGCCCATTTGTCTGCTCAGGACACTGGCTAAGTTAGCTAGGGGACAGAGAAAGTCAATCAGTTTGTAAAAGTCATGTGTGATTTTGACTTAGCCACTCTGAATCTGTCCTATGATTTGCATAGAAATTGTTGGAGGGGCATTAAGAGAAGGCCTCAATTTATATTCCAAAATTCATAGGAACTGAGTTCTGAGTACATGTTTAATTTAATAAACATTTGCTCGTACTAGTACCACATTTCACTACTTCAGACATGCATTTTCAACATGCTAAAGTTGGGCAACCCTGGTATAAAGCATTCTAATTTCTCAGTGCTGTTTCTCAAATTAGTTTCCTGTTCAGTCTTAAATTCTCTGCCAGGTTTTTCTTTTCAAAGCTCTTTCTTCCCATGGCACTCCAGATATCAAGCTCTATTTCTTGCAATTGGCCCATTCATTCCTCTTTTACTTTGGACAATAACTAAGCAAGACTGGTCACTCATGCATGTATTAGAGATATTCTTTTAACCCTAACTCCATATAACTTGGCCAATAACGCTGAAGTTTCAGGCTGTGGCCATCAAAAAGAGGGTTCACATTTCTGTAACTTGTGTAGCCCCCCCCCCCCCCCCAAGACTGTGTCCCAGGAGCCAGTGCTCCTGTAAAGTCTCATCTCCACCCCAGATTATACCACAGGACTGTTCACCACACACATACCCTCATATTTCCTCCAAGCCATTGATTCAGAGTTGCTCCTCCCATCCCCCTGCATGTTCTAGTAGGTTTACATTTAGCTAATCAGGCTTAGATCATTAGGGACAAAGGCAGGGCTTTTGCCCTCAAAGCCAAAGTAGATAGGATACTTTTTCATATAGCTTTATTGCATTGTTAAAATGAGTTTTAAGACAGGTATGATCATAGGTCTCAACCTCTTAAGAGGCCAATGTGGAACACAGACCCTAACAATGTGTGACAAATGGTCAAAATATGGAACACCCTATTTTCGCACTGCACGAAATGTGCCATTGCCATGGAGCCTGGTAGAACATCTGTAAAATTCAATAAGACACTTCTCAGATCCAACACCTTTATTTTATAATCTGCTATTCTAGCCTGCCAATATATCACTGAACAGTATAGCTCAAATTCCCAGTTCCTATCTTGCTGGGCAACTGGACACACACCACTGGGGTTTATGACCAGCATACACTGGCTAATAGGGACACATACACCCCATCCACTGTTAGCATGAGTCCCTGGTGTAAGTCAGAGTAGGCCAGGTCCTCAACCCATGTCCATTTGGTGAGTCATCATGATCAAATCACTCAGAGCCACATTTTACACCATCAAGTGGCTAGCCCTGCCACTGTGATCCAGGTTCTCCTACTGTGCACCACAGTAGATGCCAAAGCAGCCGGCCTATATAACTCTTCCCCTTACAGGGCACCATATTGAATCCATTTCCATCCTAATGCAATAGCTGAAGATCTAAGCACTGATGACTCAACAGAATTTGACTACAGGAGGGGATAACAAGGGCAGAAGCAGTTGGTGGTGGGTGCAGCAGGAATCACAAAGGTCAGGTAAGTGAGGAGACAGGATATGAATTAGGCAATGAAGGAAATGGGGACACGTCAAGGCAGCCTGGGAAAGTTCTGAGTTGAGCACACATTATGCGGTAAGTCCTACAGGTTAATGAAGACCGAATTCTCCAAGCACGTCTATCCTTATGTCAAGCACCTAACTTTCATTCATAAATGATGTTTTAATACCTCGGTATAGTAAGCTGCAGGATAAAGCCTGACTAAACTTTTGCAAAAATTCAATGTTAAATGTGTTTTAAGCAAATTAGTAATTAGTGGCTTTACACTGAAACATAGAAACATTGCAACGTGTTTTAAACAGCTATACCAAAACAGAAGATTAACCATTCCACTGTTCCAAAAAGGGTCAAAGTAGCATTGGGAACCTGCACATTGCAAAAATAAATGGATGGTGAAAAATAAGCTGATTAATGAATGGTACAGGAGACTAAGTAACACATTTTAATAAACCACCAAAAACAATACTATAAAAGCCATGAGTTTTTGGACTTGTAAGCAAAACCTGTTAAGAACTCAACAATCAGAATGGGTGCCAACAAAGCAGACCTCTATTAACACAGAGAATGCAAAACAGCTTAGCTGGTCATACCTCAAGAATTTTCTCCAGGTCTTCAGGGGAAAGGCAGAGGTACTGTTTCAGGATTTTTACCTTTTTATTCTTGTATTCTGTCACAGCATTCTGAAAATGTGGCTCTTCTAGCACGTGAAATATTGCAGCGCCAATAGACAAGTAAAAATTTAGAGCAGATGTTAAGACAGGTCCACGGTCCATCATCATAAGCTCGAATACTAAACAAATTGCAGCAAGTGTTTTTTTTTTAAGTTCCTTAACTAATCTTCACATACACTCTCCTCCTGTCTTTAAAGTTGTACTTCTAAAACTTAGCTCAAGTTGTTTGGATTTTGTGCTTGCTCTGCAAAGCAGCGCGTGTGCCTGAAACATAATTAACTTTATTTTCTGCCAAAAACTTTGAAAAATTTGGTGACTAG
Source organism: Protopterus annectens (assembly GCF_019279795.1). Lineage (NCBI taxonomy): Eukaryota > Metazoa > Chordata > Ceratodontiformes > Protopteridae > Protopterus > Protopterus annectens. The sequence continues at coordinate 535,704,468 of NC_056738.1, read as the reverse complement.
TGTTCAGAATCACTGTTTTTATGAGTAGAGAGGGATACATTTTACTTTGAATCACAAATAACGTTGCAAAGGATTGCTTTTCAAAATAGTGTTATCCCCCCAAAAAACTTCGCTATGATTTTTTTGCTCCTACTTTTGAAGCAAGTGGCCGAATATGTTCTCTCAGGTTGGTATGGCCAAAAGCTTAGTTACTGAGGAGCTGAGAAACTAAAGGGGTGGAGGTAGGAGATCTGCCCCAATAGAGGGAGGGAAGAACAAATAAATCGAGCTGGTAACAAATTTGCCTTGTTTGGTTTGAATTGGTTAGATGATGTCATCCTGGAATGACTACTTGTTATTGATTTCTTTTTGTTCCTGTAAAAAGAAAATAAAGTTTTTGTCTCACTTATGGTATGTAAAGGTCGTCACTGCACCTAATTTTCTCATGGCCGTCATGTTTCAGAAGCTGGAGGAACAACATGAGGAACTGGAGCTGTTCAATTATGAAAAAGTTACATAAAATGAGTCACTGTCGTCTTTTCCACTTTCAAGACGCGTCCCACACTTTACAATTACTACCTAGGTTGGTAAGTCACACCCACACTGCGACGTCTGTGATTATCTCTTCCCCATCAGTTTTTCATTAAACTCAGCAAGCCTGCCTGTCCCTATCCAGTTTTGGAAAATTCAGATAGATGTAACTTACTAACTTGACAAAAATTGAAAAGTGGAACCACAGCTGCATAATGCAGAACAGGGGGCTTAATTGATCACAAATACGGAGTGTTCTGCACAATCCATAGCACTTGGCTGCTCAGGGTATGATGAAAAGTCTCAGAAAATGAAAATAACCAAATTTAGGAACTCAGATTACATTTGAGATAATACAAGCTCCAAACAGTCTAATTCTCAGCATATTGGGTCTCATTTTTGTATAGGGCCTCCTGTCAGAGTGCACTGCTACCCTGAACGCTTGAGAGGGGGCAGCTTATGTATAAATAGTCGGTTAGGAATGCTGGCTTTGTAGCTATGCATTTTCACCTCATATACTCCACGTGATGTGGTTAGATCATCTGGTATATCTAAAGTACGTAGATGCTGTCAGGACAGCTGAGGTTTACTAAAGTAAAATACAATTGCTTAGTATGCAGTAACAATTAGCCACATTACTTCAAGGGTTCCTTACTCAATGTCAGTAATTGCAGGCAGCAGTGAGATAGTGGGAAACAAGTGAGATGTCCAGTATCTTGTTTTAGCAGCCATATCAAGATATGGATGACGGACTGCAAATTCTATATACACAAAATGCACCTACACCAGTGTGTTTTTCACCAAAGTAGCCTCATAGGACATACATTAATCTCCTATACAGTTTTCCTTGTTAAGGCTCCTATACAGTTGGCCTTGTTAAGGTAGTGACATTAATGACAGTACAGTTCACAGCTCTGTATTAAAAGATGGACAGAGTTGGATCAGCATGTATGTTTATATTAAGTGAATCAAAGACTTATATCATAATCTGCATTTATTGGAGTATTTCTGGATATTACACTGCTATCTGTATGGATCACTGATGAGGTTGTTAGCAGGTGCTTAGTGCTCTGCCAGCTTATAGTACAGGACCATGATGGATCATACTATCAAATGCGTGTAAATCATTTTCTACTAAGTGAATATCACAATTAATGCCACACAACCATCAAAGTCATTGCTACATTTGCTTACTTAAGCATTCCCTTACCTTTCAGATTCTTGTATACAAGAGCCATTTTTATAGGTTCATACTAGGCTATCTGCCCTAGGGCATTTATAAGCCTAGCCAGAGTGTGTTTGGCTTTCGCCACCCATTTTAAATTAATTTTGCTATGCCCTTTTTCGAGGTTAGTATACTGTGCCTCTGTCTAACAGTGACACAGAAGTGATACTCGGGGTAAACATACGATCTCCCATCCACTCATCAAGATTCCTCTTGAAGACAGTCAATGAGGGACTCTGCCTAACCTTGACTGGGATTTTATTCCAGAGTGAAGGCAGCCTCTGGGTTATGAATCTGTCCCTCCAGCATGTCCTATTTATTTCAGTGCTGAGGTTCAAGTCTCTCAAGCGTGTAGCTCGATGGGATTTGGATTTTCTGAGGTGCAGCATGTCCATTAATTCCGGGTTGGACATGGCTTTGTACATCAGTCACAGATCGCCTCTAAGCAGGTGGTATGCCACTGAGTAGAGCTGGAGTTTCTTTAACCGGGCAGCATATGGCATCTGTTTGAGCCCTTTGATCCTTTTGGTGAGGTACTTTTGGGGTCTTTCCAGTTGCTGCAGGTGTCTGGTAAGGTACATCCCAAAAGGGGCATTGTACTCAATTATGGGCCTGATGAGGGATGAGTAAAGAGGCATGATGTCCTCCCCTGATCTAGATGTAAATCCCTTCATGATTAGGTGGGCTATATAAAATGTTCTTCTAACCACTTTGGCCATGTGGTTGTCAAATGAGAGATTGCTATCAACTTGGGTCCCCAGGTCCCTAATTACTTCTTTTGTACTTAATGGATTACCACCTATGTGGTAATTTGTGGGCACTTTGTTTTTGCCAAAGGGGATGACTATACACTTTTTGGCGTTTAGCTTGAGGCCACGGCTCTGGCACCAGTTGTTTGTTTCTATGAGGCCCTTTTGGAGGGTGCTTGAGTTGGCTGGAGAGTCGATTATGGCGCCCAGTTTTGCAGTCATCTGCGAACTTGGTCAGCCACAGTCCTTCCGTGTTGGCCTGTACCTCTGAGAAATATATACTGAACAAGAGAGGTCCCAGGACTGAGCCTTGTGGGATGCCACTTGTAACTGGTTTGGAGTCTGACATGGCTCCAGCAATTCTAACCATGTGGGTTCTGTCCTTGAGCCAGTTTGCAAACCGTCTAGTGACATAGGGGTTTATATTTAAGCTGGTGAGCTTATCTATAATGCCCGAGTGGGGTATTGTATCAAAGGCTTTTGCGAGTTCCAGGTAGGCTGTGTGGACCACCTTCCCCTCGTCAATGGCCTTGGTGACTGTTTCAAAGAAATCAACCAGGTTTAAGAGGCAGGATCTGCCCTTAACAAAGCCGAACTGGGTAGGATCCAGTGTCTGTAGGTCCCCAATATCTTTATTTATGAGGTCCAAGTTGATCCTTTCCATAGCTTTGCAGACCAAGCTAGTCAGGCTTATGGGGCAATAGTTTCCAGGTTCCGTTGTGGAGAGGGACCACTGTTGCTGTACGGCACTCTTTGGGTACATATCCTTTAGTAAGGCTTAGATTGAACAGTAGTTTTATGTTTGGGTTTAGCTCTTCTTGGAGTTCATGTAGGATGCAGCCCGGGACACCGTCTGGTCCCATTGATGCCGTGTTTTTTGCTTTGGAGAGGTGGCTCTTACCTGAGCATCTGAGATGTCAGGGGGGCAGCACTCTGCTGGGATAGATATTTGCCCTTTTGGTGGGGGGGGGGAGTTTGTGCTGAAGCTGTCAGCTAGGACGTTGGTAATGTCTGTGGGTTCGGTGTATTTTTTGTCATTTTGGACTAATTATGAGCATATCTGGGAATTCCCACCCAGGTTTCTAACATAACTAAAGAAAGCCTTGTGATTATCCTTAGTGTCCTGTGCAATTTTTCTCTCAAAGCTGGCCTTAGACAATTTTATGAGTGCCCATAGTTTTTTGCTAATACTGATCAGTGATGCCTTCCCTTTTTGGGATTTTGCTCTATCATTTAGTAGCTTCCTCCTTCTATTGTATAGTTTGTTTATGGCTGGGGTCCACCAGACAGGACGTCTGCCTTTGGAGGATTGGGTCTTGGTTTTATTTGGGATCGCATGATCCATGCATTCCTGAAGGTGTTCATAGAATGCGTTTATAAAGGATTCTGCGGTCTGGGCCGTATTTTCCACAGGCCCAGGGGCTTTGAAGGATTCCACCTCGGTTTTGAGGAGTGTGAAATTTGTGTTAGAGAAGTTTTTCACTGTGGTTTTCTGGGCAGGGGGTGGGGTCGGGATGTGAATATCCAGTGAGATTAGTTTATGGTCTGATCTTACCAGTGAGGGATGCAGTTCTGGTCTGGAGCATAGAGTCCCCATGTTGGTGATGATCAGATCCAATATGTTTTCCCCTCTTGTGGGAGTGGTAACAAGTTGTTCCATAGCATTTGAGTTTATAAATTCTAGGAACCTTTGGGCTAGGGTGTTGGAGCTAGAGTAATGCTCCCAGTCTATGTTTGGGTAGATGAAGTTGCCCAATATAATGGTGTTCGGAGAGACCTTCATATTTTCCAGTGTTCTCAGGCAGGCCGAGTGGGGTTCCTGGGTTTGAGAGGGTGGTCTGTAGCAGGCTATAAACTGGAAGGCAGTTTTACCCACTGTTAGTTGCACATAGATAGTCTCTGATGCTTTGTGCTGTGCCACCAACCTGGAGGTGTGGGTATCTTTGACGAATATTGATACTCCCCCTCCTTTTGTGGTTTGGTCCAAGTTTTGGGGCCAAAAAGCATGGTATGAGGTATAATCTGGTAGTGCTGGGGTGCTCTCGGGAGCCTTGAACCAGGTTTCTGTTACTGCACAGATACCGATGTTCTCCATGCTAAGGAGAGTTTCGAGTGCATGCATCTTGAGGTTTAGACTTCTGGCGTTGAGTAGCATTACTCTTAGTTTCTTATCCCTTGTGATACCTATGGAGGTGGGTTTGTCTTTTGAGCCTTGCCTAAAAAAGGCACTATGGGGGTAGCAAGAGCCTTTGCCAATATCCGAAAGCCCAGGGGTGACAGGTGCAAGCCGTCCCTAGCGAAGCATCGTGGCTTGTCAAGCATGTTATCCCAGGCTGACAGGCATTGGATCCCCTTTGAATGACACCAATACTTAAGCCTATTGTTGAAATTGATCATCTTGTCTTCATATTGTGACATTATTCTTGGTGAGGGTAAGATGCTACTCAAGGTCAGGATCATACCGGCCTGGGCTATATGCTCAAAGAGCTCCTCTATGTCTCTTTTCATGTAGTCCAGGGAGGTACGTCTCAGGTCATTCACACCAGCATGGACATGAGTCATATTTGTACTTGCCTTGGAGTGACCTGAGTGCTTGTGTTATGTGACGGATCCTAGCGCCTGACAGGCAGCTCACCATGACCTCCTCCTTGTTCAGCCTGGTGAGTGGGACGTCAGTGAGCCTGATGATAGAGTCACCTATTACAAGTGTATCAGGTGTGTTGTTTAGCCTTAAGGGCTGTGACTGTTCGGCACACTGGCTTTGTAAGTTATGTGTTGCACGTGTTTTGTTTTGGGGTAGTGGTTGCTTGGGTGTCTGCTTTGGAGGTCTCTGCTGCTTAGGCAGATTTTTATTTAGAGCCTCCGAGTATGTTTTTGTGTGTTTATGTGTTTGGTTTGCTGTCATGGTAGGTCTATGTGAGACAAATTGTAGTGAATGTGGTTTCCTTCTCCTCCTGACTGGTTACGCCATTCCACATTAAATGTTTGTATTTTTGAGTATGCTGTGCCAGTTTATACTTCTGCTTCCCCAATTCCATGCCTTAGATTTGGAAATACAGACTAAGGCTACTAACCAACTATTCTTGTGCCATCTCATGAAAATTAACAATAATCAAGCCAATTGTTCTGAAACACAGTTCAACTATGTGCATGCTATAATGCTGACAGATGGCCAGCAAACATTAATAAGCTGCTTAATGTCCTTTACTATCACAAAGCTTGCATAAACTCAGACAGTATTTAGTCCATTACTGCCCAAGGACAAAAGACTAGGATTTATAATCACGAGTTGCATTTAAACCATAAGCAGTGCTGGATATAAAATTAAAAATTCACAACATGCCTAACATGTAGCATATCCTATTTCACAGACCACTCAGAAAAATGTCTGCCATAGATAAACAAAATACTGACATCATTCCTTTTCCTCAGCTCTTCACTTGCAGGGAGTCCCAAGTTCTAAGCCAAATAAAGCTCTTACAAAAATTTCAGACTTGCCACGGAAGCTAGAGGCCTCACCTGACCTGAATATTTACACCCCAATATGTCTTTGTCTTCAGCTTAGAGAACCTCAAATTCAAATATGCAGAAAACAAAGTCTAGCAAAAAGAGGGCGTTGTCTCTTAGTCAAGTGATTGAAGTGCAACTGCAAGCATCTGTTGTACAAAGCAAAATATGCAGAGGAACTTAATTGCAGTTTTCCATAAGAAATCATTCCTGGTGTAATTTAATTATGCACCTGCTGGGAAACCCTTTTGAGGAACTTATATCTTAGAGAAGGGTCAGCTTTGAATTTGGTATACAAGTTCTCTTGGGGAGCTTGCCTTGGCATTGGAGTTTGATCTCTTAAAATAGACCCTTTTCAAACTTCTGTGCTTCAGGCATTATTTTACAATATTTCAAATACTCATGGTTTTGCTGTTCATAGGAGGTTACTAGGCTAATAGCCTTGGGGCCCTTAAAAGCTTAGCCAAGAGTTTATCCCCCAAAAGAAACCTCAGTCAGCACCTGTCACCCCTGTCAATGAGGGAGACAGGTGGAACCCCTGGGACAAATTTGTGGTTTCCCATCCACTCATCAAGGTTGCTTTTGAAGAGGGTCAGCAAGGTGCTCTGTTTGATGTGTATGGAAAGTCTATTCCAGAGATGGGGCAGCCTCTGGATGACAAACCTGTCTCCAGCAGGTTTTGTTAATGTCACGTATTAGATTCAGGCATTTTGAGTGAGTGGTGCTTGAGGAGTTGGATGCCTATATGTACAGAATAGGTATTTGGGGCACAGTAGTTAACCAAATTGCAGGATAGTGTTTTCTCCCTAAATACCAAGCTGAAGCATATACACAGACATTGTGTAAACCTAAATTGTTTGTAGGCTCTGTAAGCCCCACTGAAGACAAAGGTTAAAGAGTTTGAATATTATGTCTTCTCTTCCAAATAGTTTCCAGGAGTGGTTAATACAGCCTACAGCTTTATAGCTTTGGTTTGTCAGGTTTAGGACTGCAGCTCCAGAAGCAAAACATTTCCAAACACATCACAGTTAGTATGTTCAAGTATCAGACCGATCACTTCTTATAAGGAATTAAGGGCCATAAGAAGTAAGAGCATGTGACATGGTGCAGATAATTTCTGAAATGTGTAAATGGTGTCAGTCCTGATGACTTGGTTGTTATATGGCATCACCACTTATTTTAACCATGAGTGTTCAACCAGAAGCAGCAAGCTTCTGCTGTCAAGCAAAATGGTAGAGGAACTGCCTGTTAACCATGGTACAGCACTGACCCATGTGATCTTTTAAAGAATCAGTCAAGCGTTGTTTGGTTAAGTGACATGCTCAAATTCACAGTAGGCAAATGGAGGTGGAGGTCATCAAGCTCTGGACTAAACGAAACAGCTTATAGATAAAATCCTCTGTGCTAACTGTTCAACAAAGTCCTGGATAGTGAACAGAATGCTAAATGGCTTATCCAAGCATATGACCTAGGGCACAGAGGCAACCTTTGGGCAGGGACTTGCTACTTAAACTCACTGAACAATTCAGATTAGTGTTGCTTGCCATTTATGTGATGCCTGCTACCTTTTTCTCATTCACTTATCGCATGATATTCAGAATAAGACAACTTCTGGGAAGCCAAAAGAGTTGGGGGCAATGTAAAAGAGGATAGGGCTTAGTAATGTGGTTGTTACAAGATGTGTTAATTTCATTTAAATTGTGAGTTATAGATAGATGTTGTATGCTTAAAATGGTTGTGCATGTGCAACAACCTCCTTAATGTTCATTTTCAATAAAATTAAAGTATTTAAGAGATTAACCCCCCCCCCCCAATGTATTTCAATGAAATGTTTCACACTTCATGGCAATGTATAGCCATTGTTGATTTATATTTCTCAGCAAGATGTTGGTTTAGTAAGTTTAACTATCTTTGGGATGTATCAGTTAAATAAATAGCTGGTGGCCGGGCATCTCTCTGGGGTATAAGGAATTTTACGGGCAGTCAATATGAATGTAGGCTACAAAATTAGATCCGCCCCTTTACTACCTGTAGTGCTAGATATCGATATGCTTGGTTAAGGTGGTTACATCAAACTTTGTGTTTTATTATAAAGTTACTCCAGTTTTGTTAGCTGAGAGGACTCTAAGTTAATGAAAATTGATGAGCCATATAGAAGACTAGGGAATAGATAGATCAGAATTAGAGTTCATGCATATGCTACTGAAAAAAGGTGTGCCATTGTAAAGAACTATTTTTTTAACTACATTACTGATGGCTGAATCTTAATCTATGGATTTCCAACAGATTTGTCTTCTGTACTAGCTGAGTTTTGATATCAATCCATGTTTAAGGGAGATTAGTTTGATTGTCGATTGGAGGTAAAAACAGGTTTCTTTTGGAATTTGCATAGCTTGCTCTAGCCAGATTTCAGCTTTTGTAAAGGAATGTTGTGGGTCTTCTTGGAGCTGCCTGACTAGGCTGGACATGCATAATGGATTATATTTGCCAGGACAGAGGCTGTATATACTTACTTATAACAATATTAGAGTAAAGGTTCTAATACTGAGCCTTGTAGTATGTCTGCTATTATGTGCTGAGGAGTGCAAAGCTCAGTACGGTGTACACTGTTTGAACTAAAGTAAATTAACTATTTCTTGAGAGGCCCAGCACCTGTATGGCAATTGAAACAAATGCTTTGGTTATGTTTAGCAGGCATGTGCTATACTCAGTGCCATTTTGAAAGTGCAGCCAGAGTTTGAGCATGTATGAATGAATGTAGCTAGTTTGTATACAAGTTACCTAAATTAAAGTTAATAAGCTTCAGTTGTGATGTCTGTACAGTACATAATAAAGCTGCTTGACCAGAAAGCAAAGACTCGTCTATTACATCCTGACTAGATGAGCGACACTTCACTTTAATAACTAGTTTAAGTAGTGCTTTTTCTGTGCTAAGGCCTGCTCTAAATTTATACTGTGTTGTGTAAAACAATTTGTTCTACATTAGGTAGTCAAACTGTAGTGAACACAATTTAAAAAATAGACAGGGGGGACAGGATGGCTATAGGTCTGTTTGCTAATTCAAGAGGTCCGCATCTTATGTAAGGTAACATGGTTTTGGGGGTCTGTGGACTACAGCTTCTTGAAGACAGTTATTTATATAGATTGCTATTGGGTGTGCAATGGCTTCTGCTGCTATAGTAAGATATTCACCTTGTAGCGTATAAGCTTCAAGAGAGATGGGTTAAAATTTTGAATACTATTTTAATCATGGTGGTAAGTAAGATAGACATGACAACATCCATGACACTAAATAATGTGTTGGGTGCATTAAGAGCAATGTTTATGTAATACAAGTAAAATCTGCATGCTGTATAATGTTTTTTCAATTGCAGACTTGCAGGGTTGTGATTAATCAAGTTACACAAGTCTAAATGTTGACAGAAATGGTTTTGAAGTTTTACCTTTTTTCTCAGAAGACTAGTATGGTAGTTTTATTAAGCAACAACCCACTTCTTTTTTGTGGGTATATCTGGAATTGCCCACAGTTTGTGTGGTTTGATCATGAGGGTGAAGCCAGAGTGATTAAACAGAGCCAATGAGTAAATTCTGATACACCCATAAAACCGGGGTGGGTTACTGCTATTATACAATTACACTTAAGAAAGTGCTTACCTTTCTTAAATGTATTTGTATAAGGGCACCTCAGTATAGGGATGACCATGAGGAAGACAACTGATATACTGAGCATTTTTAGGAGGCTTACATTCCCACACTTGCATAGTACACCTGTGCAGGAGAAGCAATGGAGAGAAAAGAAATCGCCACTGCAGTTTTTAACTTTTAAAAAAAGTAGAGATTTACAAGGGAGAGTGCAAGTGTAAGGAAAATCAGGTAGGTGACATCTCGGTTTCAGATTTGCATAACATACCTGAATTTTCTTATATTTTGCTCTGTCATTTAGCATATGTCAATAGAAAGTCTGGCCACGCAAGGATACTTCACTGGCTGGACATTTTTTTCTATTGGTAAATGCACAATTGAGTTGTCCAATCAGCATGGTCATATTTGAATAGTAATGAGCATTTACTGTACAGTTTAGTTTTTAGGTTGGTATCCTTAGTTAACTTTGCTATTCTCCAGTGCAGATTGATTTTTCCTAAATGCCCATGTTTTATCTGATATGTATTAGTTTTTCTTTTCTATCTGGCATAGCCCATGATTCAGATTTTGATTCAGTTCTTCCTACTAAATGCTAAATAATGGGTTTATCAGCCTACTTGATGAAAAACTTAAATCACCTTTTCAGACAAACTTTTTGCCATGAGTATGCTTCTTGAGGGAGACTTACAGATAGGCTGAAATATTTAATGTCACCAAAGCTAAAAAGCAAAAGCTTGCATGAATGATCAGTAAACATGGACCAACTTTGTAATAACAGTCCAAGAGTCCCAGTATTACAAGCTATTTACTTTTTTGGCAATTCCATTTGAAATGTACATCAACAAATTGAATTTTAAGAGAAAACACAATGGGACAGGTACTGTGAATTGTTAGCTGGGCTTGGATTCAGCATTGCTATCATTGTAATTGGCATAGTTTGCTCTGACAGCATGCAACATACCTATTGGAGATTTTACCCACTTCACTTACTAGAAGAGGAATATTATGCAAACCTTGCTAGCTTTCTTGCAGTGTCTGTGTATACAAAACTTAAAAATCTTCTTAAAAATGAACAATGTCTAAGGTAACCAAGGTATACAGGACACAATCAAACCTAAATGCAAGGACAATAGACAACAACCACAAATATGTTTCAGTGGGCAGTGTGAAAATAATCCCCCCAAGGGACTTAAAAATAAATCAACCAAAGTCAATATTTGGATAATGTTTACCCAATTACATATAGTTCAAAGAAATACGTCCATCGAAGAATACTTAATTAACATTTGCAAGTGGTATAGTATTCCAAGAATCAGCATACAGTTCCACTTGATATGCCTACTAGTTCAATTTTTATCTGCAAATTGGCTTCAGAATTCAAATGTAGAAATTAGTTTTAGTGAAAGTACTATAAACCTTGGTTTGGTGTACTCAACTGACATGAACAGACTTAAATACTCAAAACATTCCAGAGGTGCCTAAGCTCAAGTTGCATGCTAGCTACTCTTGAACAGAAGTACCTATCTAAGGCTTACCTCTATTCTGCCTTTGCACCACTTCAGAATTCCTGGGAAGGATCCAAAATGGAGAATATCAGTTAAGGCCTAAAAACAATCCTGCAAAATGTATGCTTATTGCACTGCTATGCAAATCCAATCTCTCCCTTCCAAGACAGAGCTTATAAGACCACAGCATAGCATATCTTTCCATTTGTTAAATTCTGTGCTGCTTTTAAAACCATAACATGCCATCATGAAAAGAAAGTTGTCCACATGTTTTGCAGAGATCCAATCTAGGATGGGATAGCTGTCAATGGTAGCTTTAACACATGGTAACACTGTCCATGGACTGAATTCCTGCAGCTCACTCATCTTTAACATGCATTCATTTACAATACACCATAATGGGATAACCCTTTCTCCCAGCCTACATACATCAATATGGGAGTTTAAATATAACCATTTTGTCACTTATATGGGAGTCTAAATATAACCATTTTGTCACTTTACATTGCTAAATGTGTAGCGAGTCAATAAACTGTGTGGTCAACTTGCATTTCTATACCTAAAGTTAATATGTAATTTAACAGGAAGAGAAAAAATCCATTGTCTATGTAAGTATTGGTACAGAGTAAAGAAAAAAAAAATCAGACACCACTGCTAAGTCACGTGACAGACTTATAGTACTTCACAAAAAATAATTTCACTCTGTAAAACCAGAAAGTATACCAATGGAGGGAGACAAAATGGAACGTTTTCAGACACTACTCAGGCCAAAGGTACCACAATAGCATACAAAATGAATAGAAACAATTCAATTTAGTTTATAAAATTGCTCAAATGTTTGCTGCTAATTGTCAAGTTCTTCACTTTCCTTCAATGCCATATAGCGTAGTAGACAAGACCTGATTAGGGGAATCCTCATTCAGCTTTCAACTGGGGATTTGCTCATTGGACACTGAGTATATGGAGGCAAAGTGTTCCCATACAATGGGCCTTGTGACCAACATCTCCATGTTAGATAAATTTTGCCACCCCCCACCACCACCACATGCACACACGTAGATAGCACCACTGTAATCAGATTCTGTCACAGAACGTGAGCCTGCTCATGTTCTCCCCAGCACCTTCTTCCCACTCCACCCAGGATAGCAGAGGATGCAGCTTACTCATGTATCTTTTTACCAAGTTAGTTATCTTAGACACCCAAGCCGCTAGTCAAAATTTGGCTGCCTGAGGCAAATTCAGAGCATTAATTTGTCTGTACTAATGACCTGGCTATATTTCAATTTTGCCAGTGTGCTCTGCACTTTACATATACAATGTTTATAGCAAGTTAGCATGTTACTAGTCTCCCACTTACAATTTGAGAATTCTAGCAGTCCCTTGCATTTACAAGGTCAAACTATTTGACGAGATAAGCTTTCTACACTACCATCATTTACCACATTCCATTCAACCCATTTCAATGTAACGGATTCTGTCTTTGGACTACAAGAGGTTGTTGCATTGCAAAACTGAATCTGAAAGAGAAATTAAGAAAAGGAAATGAGATCTCCTATGTTCAAATGAATTTATGCACAGAAGCAAACACTTGATGGTTTCACTTTACGCATTTTTAGGCCAAATCAAGTTTCTTCTAACATTCTAACATTTTCAACTACCATGTTCCATTAAAGAGGTCAGAAGACACACAATTGCCTTTAACACTTTACTGAAAGTTGTTTATCCACTGTACTATATTTACTGAACCATATTAGAATTTAGACCTACCTCCTTATGCAGTGATTCCCAACATGACTGACAATTTTGGAAAATTTTTGGACAAATCTTGGGAAAAAAGAACCAATGAACCATGATATCTGTTACATAACTAGCCTATCAAGGGGCTTATTTTATGGATGTGTAATAACAAAGTGCAATACTAAGGTAGCTCACCTACACACTGAAGGACTATAAAGTGCAATATACAGACTGTGCAATAATTCAGTCTAAGTCTAACCATTGATATGCTTGGTATTGCTTCAATTTTACTTTGACAATTTTACCTTCATATTGTTCCTTGTCTTCCTTGGCTCCTGTTCTGGGATGGGTGTGGATCACTGCTGTCCTACTTTACTTACAAATTGCTACTTACTAAATTTCTACTGTGATATTTTAATTTGTCTGTGTTTATACGTGCAACTGTTTCCTGCATTGAGAACGAAGCATTAGTAATTTCATTCAGCTACACTACTGTGTAGTTTTGAATGACAATAAAGTTTTCTTTGACTTTTGAATTTATGGAACCAGGGATTCCCGCTGGTTATTGTATTTGAAGTAGAAAGAATAGTCAGAGACTCATACTCATTACTGGGTCCCACTCCACAGTAGATAATTTGGATTATAATACTGGGGTCTTTAGACTAACACTAAAACCGCTGCAAATGGCACAGTTCTGCTTAATCTTGAAAAACCAGTCACAAATCCCAGTATTACAAGACATGTGTATTGACAGACTACCATATTAGATTACAGAAACAAATAAAAAGTTAGCTATATGCAAGCACATGGGAAGAAAGTAGAAGTGAAAAAGATATCCTCCACATTACATTCTACCGCATTATTTGAACTTGTTACTCTGGACAACTTTTACCATTGGTAAGCAACACATTGTTATCTTTCACAAATGGTTTTACCAGCATTAAGAATGACATAGTCTCCAGGTACACTACTAGCCCTCACTTGAAATTAGCAACTTTCTGGCCATAAATAATTACCGGCTTCTCAGCTTTGCTAAAGTATAGCCGCAGATTCAGATCCACCACTATCCACTACTGTCTCTACTTGCTTAGCCCATACATGTTTAAGGTATTTATATGATGGTAGTAGCAGACCCATAAATAAGTTAGCTCTAGGATACCAAAGGCCTGTTCCATGTTGCTTACTGACATCCCTTCAAGAATGTAAGATCTATAAAAAAAAAAAAAAAAAAAGAATGTAAGATCTATAATCTCTTTCAAGAAGCAAGTTACAAATTAATTTTGGTGTACTTTGGAAATGAAACTAAGGCAAACGCTTCCTTACTGTAGACACCATTTATTAATAACCAGTCTATTCATGATTTAATAGTATACATAAAGTTTAACTGTTGGCAGAAGAGCTGCTTAGGAAGTGATACTTACTACTCGCCCCGGTTTATCCATTTCACTACTCCCAATTATCGAGATTTCATTGGAAAGTTAAGGCAATGTTAGCTACGTTTCTAAATGGGGATTCTATGTTTTTCCTCTTTCATAAGATGAGCTACTTGTTATTTAATAAAGTTATGTCTTACTTTTATACTTGGCTAAATTTACCCATTTGGGGATTATCCTGATTTTACTTACTGGAAAACATGTTTAAGGATTATTATTTCTAATTGTTGTTCAATGTTTTAATGTAAACTCAAAAAAGCATAAAATGAGCACATTAAGACCAGCACTTTAAAACTCAGGTCATTGAATTAACTTGCTCTTGCCCATATAATGTTATAGAAAACGGTCGAATTTCTCATACCACAGTAGCTGTTTCATCTGGTTTACAGTTCATAAATGCACTATACATATATGCAAACAGCATATTCATAACATTCATGACTATATAGGTGTAACTATACATACACATAAACGGCTCTACTATAATCCAGTGTATTTATGAGATTTCAGGAGTCCTTGGTCTTAGGATCATAGAAGGTTGCTAGGCTATTGACCTGGAGATCATTTCAAGCCTAGCCATTTCATCCCATTGTAATACCATAGATACTCTAGTCAATAGCTAGGATTGTATTTATTAATGTCTTAAATAATTTTAAGGAAGAATTTAACAGTGAGCACCATTCATAATAGGAAGGTAACTCCTGCTTAAGGGTTAATGATACAGCCTTTAACCTTCAATTTATTTGCAGTGGAATAAATGCAATTTCACTAGCTGCCACATTTGTGGAGGAAAAACACAACAATGAATGAATTTATTGATTAAACCAACTGTCTGGGTAACTGTTGGTATGTACAAAATTCAAAGACTGAAAAATCTCAGGAAAGAAAACTAGCAGAAAAGAATGCAAGACGAAGTTAGAAGTGAATCAATGTCTTAAATAATTTTAAAGAAGAATTTAACAGTGAACACCATTCATAATAGGAAGGTAACTCCTGCTTAAGGGTTAATGATACAGCCTTTAACCTTCAATTTATTTGCAGTGGAATAAATGCAATTTCACTAGCTGCCACATTTGTGGAGGAGAAACACAACAATGAATGAATTTATTGATTAAACCAACTGTCTGGGTAACTGTTGGTATGTACAAAATTCAAAGACTGAAAAATCTCAGGAAAGAAAACTAGCAGAAAAGAATGCAAGACAAAGCTAGAAGTGAATCAATAAAGATGGAAGAGACCTTGAATTGTAACTGCCCCAGAATGGACAGATGTTTCCAGAAGCCACATACTTCCAGCTTATACACAGTTGAAAGTGCATATTCCTGTAAGCCATAAAATAAGGAGACCTAGATTGCTTGACAGGTATGATACTAGTGCACCTTCTCAGGCCCTGCTGCTCTTCAGCACAGTGTACTGCACTAGCATTCCAAAGCAGGCACACGCATGCTGTCCACAATCAAACCTGTAATCTCTTAAGGAGCAAGTTACAAGTTAACCTTTCTATACAGTAAAAGTTTGTGCATCACTACACATTTATGTTAAAATATATACTCTAAGTATCTCACTACTTCCTGTGAAGTAATGGGATATTTTTAGGACTACATCTAAAATTAAGCATGACTCACTAACTTGTACAGTAACTGGATGCACGGAAGGACTGCATCAATGGTAAAGAATGAGTTGTTAAGAACTACATGTTCAGCAGCTTTTGACATTTAGGATGTGTACTATATATGCTAGTGTTTTATTATACATCTGGTGCAACATTTCATTAACCCAATCACAATATGAAGTTTGATCATTAGGTCTGCTTGATAAAAATCAGATCACCGCTAAAAACAATCTTAACCATCATACATCCAGAATCAGTAGATTAATTGGTCTACTGTGTTACATATATTAAAATGCTTGCATCTGATCAGCACAAAGGTGAACACCCAAACTATTATATGAAGGATCAGTTTGCACAATATTCTAATTTCAGCAGTACAGCACATAATTTCTCAAACACTGGATGCTAACCATTTTAGGGTCAAGATTCCAACATTGGCACTTTAACAAGTTTAGTTTATAGCACAGAAAGAAATACCAGCCTCTGAGCATTACAAAGAAAGGTAAGCATCTACCAAGATACAGAAGTGAAAATCAGTATAGACCACCTTATGCCAGGTTCAGCTAATCAAATGTAACTCTCTGCACATTTCAGCTAGATCAGCAAACATTTGACTCTCATTACTTTAATGCAGCCTTGAAGAGAACCTACTCAGCTTCCCCAATCGCAGCTTATATACAGAGTAAGACAGCTATCTTACCCTTTTCCCTGAACAAGGAAACATTAAACCACAAGCTACAGCATTCTAGTTTTCAGAACAAAATAGACATTCTTACCTTTTGGAAGATCTTAAGCCCCAGGATTATCTTACAGCTTGTAGGAAGACTAATTAAAATTCACAATTCTCTAATACAGCTGGACTTGCCACTTTAGTGATTGTTTTGCCCATTAGTAGTTCTTCCTCCTGTACACATTGAACTAGAACTTCCCTGCCATTATCTTCAATGCAGAATCCATAGAACACAGGTGAAGGGAATGAGACATTCACTGAGTGGTGCAACACTCTCCTTTGATGCTGGAATATCAGAAGTCTGTAGGTTCTATTTCCCCTGCAGGCACATGGAATAATTTCCAGTTCTGATACTACAGTGCAGTATAGGGTGGGGTTGGTGTGTGCTACGAAGATTGCATTTGCCCAAGTTGGTAGTAGCTCAGGTGGATGTAAAAGATCCCATGTTACCTTTTGAAAAGAGCAGGTAAGTTCTTAGATGCCCAGCCCAAATTTCATCAAGTAGTATAACCACCACCTTGGGTCTCCATTGAATATGTCCCTAGCTAGTTAAACTAACCTAGTCATTGATTCGATTGATAAGATAAAATACAATACATGTTGTCAAGACCATACTGCTGGTCATGTACAGGATAAGTGTCCACAAATACTGATACATTTTGTATTGAAGATAAAGTTGGATTACCCTTTCTAGAATGGACACGTTCACTGGACAGAATTGCGTCTCATGCCCAGCTAATTTAAACCAGCCAGCAGTAACACATCAAAACTGCTGTTCAAAGTAACTGCACAACTAAAGAGTAACTGCTTAATAATGAATCATTGATCCATCATATTTCTGCATACCTAAAGTTCCATTAAAAGAGTTAACTCACACTCTTCAAACATTACCAGATCTGCATGTTCAAAGTTAGTACATAGCCATAAGACATGTACGCACACAACCTCAAGACACTGCTGTCTTAATTGTACATTGCTGAAGGTCTAGTGGAAGAAAGTAGAGTTCTCTCAATGCACACTCCCAATGTCTCTGCTGCATACACATACCACAATGTCAAACTCAGTACTTAAAAACAAACTAATTCATACTGTCAGTTTTAGCCAAGCTCATTCTTGCTGATTGGCAAGGCAATTGCAAAATAAATACCTTAAAGATAAGTGATGCATAACGGCAATCAGCTCAAAAAGTAAAGCTAAATATTTTCTGCAGTCCCATTGCTTGGGCATTAAAATTTATAAAAAAAAAAACCTCAGCCAGCAGACCATGGCAAGCTGTATAAATTTATTAGCTTATTTAAAGCACAACAGACAGACTCAGTTAAATATTAGCCTTCTTCAGTGTTAAAGTAAAAATGAGAAATGTAGTACCTTATTTAATGAACATATAAATTAGTGCTGAGGCATGACTGGTTCCTTACAAATGTTCATTCAATCCAGGTGCAAATAATGCCCCTAGCTTAATTATCCATTTATTTTCCTTTAAATCCGAAAGGCTATGCCATCCAGCTTTGTTAGCACTGTTTCCCATGATTTTGTCAATTACTGTGAAACTGAATGTAGCATTAGGATGTTTAATTGTATGTTTGCATAATGCATTACTAGGTTTTTTATTTCGTATGCCACTAAAGTGTTCTGAAATCTGAATCCTGAGGGGTCTGTCCAACATAGAAGGCATGACAGCTACATGTTGCTACATAGATAAGCCAATATGTCCCACAATTTGCAAAAAATGGAATCTGAAACACATTACCCATATTGCTACTGGAAAAAATCCTTAGTTTTATTCATAGCCTTACAGTGGCTACAGTGGCCACATGGTACAAAACCTGTAAGTCCCCAACTATAGTTTGTTGTCCAGAAACCCCCAAAGAATGGTTGATGCATTTGTAATGGCTCAGCTAGGACCCAATGTTTCTCCCTCTGCGGGATGAGAAAGAACACCTGTCCCCCAAAATGGTAGACAAATAATCATCTGCTCTTAATATGTTCCAATGTCTCTGAACAAAATTAAGTAAAGTCTCCATATTCCTACCATAAGTTGTCACAAGACGGATGACAGATTGTTGGTTGGTCCCTTGTTCTTTATACTGTAATGTATCAGTCCTGTCTAATGAAGAGACCGTATTGCTAGCACTCAAGACATAACCCATTGGATTAAAATTTATTACCTACTAACTGAATATGAGAGGACTTTTCAATTGAGAGAGAGCATTGTATCTGTAGCCTTTTGTTACTTTTCAACATATGTAACACAAGAAGTCTAGCGGAGATATACGATGGATCAAAATGTAAATTACTCCTGCAACAGGTTCAGTCAAAAGTATAGAAAATTTATTTTCCACTTTTTTTGAAGTCATAAACCCCAGGATAATTTAACTTGATAACTGCAAAAGGAGTAGGAAAAATACATTAACTATTGTCCATGAAAAATAACCTTCAGTTCTTTGCTTTAAGCAGCACGATGCATGCATTTCCTCTTGCTTAACAGTACATAGTGTGCTATCAGTTCCCTTCTCTGAATGTACTTCTACACCATCTCTCACAAGTCATATCTGCACAATATTCCCATAATATGACTGTCCAACAGCTCATCAGTTTGGTGACATTTCATAGTGGTCAGAAGAACACTGTTCCAAGGTTTCAACTGTAATGTATTCAATATATCAATAAGGTTTCAATGTGGCCAGGAGGAATGAAGTTATCTCCACTCTAGATGGTCATATTCAACTAGCAGCATGGGTGATGGAAGCAGACTATGATGGAAGGAAGGGAGTATCAAATCCCACCTCATCTTATTCCTGACCCCAGCAGGCGTTCAGGTAAATCACCCACAGTAATGAGCCTTCCCTGCAGCAGTATATGCTTATGTGTGTGATATCACGCATTCTTACTGAGCAGTAACTGTATAACTCTCATGCCACAGGACATAGAGTGGGTAGAAAGGATCCAGTTCCTGGCACAAATTATAGCTCCAATTCACTTGGCTTTTCTCTTGGAAGAATGAGTTAATGGGCCATCACTCCTGAGAGCTGAATGGGTCAGTTTAGCACTCAGTACTGTAAGGCTAAATTTTATTTTATTTTTTTTTATTTTACATTTGTTTACCGGGAAAGTCCAACTGGACAAGTTGCCCATTTTTAGCAGAGGCCTGAGGAGAAAAGCTCCACGTTAATTAACACAATACATTGACAGAAACCAAAATCAACAAAAGAGTGTATATTTAAAATATAATACTGAATGTATACAGAGATATAGAATAGCAAGTACAACATTGGACAGTTTACATCAATTTACAAAGTAGTGTTGATTACAGGAAAAAGTGATATGTTTATTGCAGAGTGGAACATAAAAGAGAAAAAAAAGATTGATAGATATTTACAGATTCTTAGCATGGATAAACTTTCTTAACCAGGCAAGTGTAAGAACATATCCATGCATTAGTTAGATGGGTTTTAAGAATATTTTTGAAGTCTTGTAGTGCTAGTGATAGTTTTTATTTCTTGTTGCAGAGAATTCCAGATTGTGGTATATACAATTGGAGTATAAGGATTCTCCAGCAGAGTTGTTAGCTTTGGATATCTTTAATAGTGATACGTGTGTGGATCTCAGGACATGGTTGGTACTGTTAAGTAGTACTAGGTTCTGGAGGGCAGGGGTTCTTTCTGGTTGATTAATCGATGGGCCATGATCAGTTGGTTGTAGGTTAGGAGACTAGACAGTTCTAACCAGGCGAGTTGCTTTAGTGCTAGACAATGGTGGGAGCTATAGTTTGATTCTGTAGCAAATTTTGCAGATGTTAAGATTACTTAAATCCAATTTGTTAATTAAGATTACTTGGAATGGCCAGAATTGGACTGGAAACAATGGAAACAAGGCTCAATTATTCTGTGCTAGCTCAATGTACAGTTACCTACCACTTCAACAAGGGATCACAACCCACCACCATAAATTCCAAGTAATCGTCAGGATGAAGATGTGGAACACATTTTTAAATCAGTACAAGTTAAGCCATCCAGCTCATTGCTAAACTAATTTTAATTTGAACCTGGTTGCTATAACTAATTGTTTGAATTATAGTAACTTTAACCAATGTAATCAAATACTTGAACACCTGAGAGATCAATGTGCATTTATAACAAATACAACAGAACCAATAAAAACTAATGAGCATACAAAATTCATTTCATACTAGACAAAAAAATCACAGTTAGATGTTGCCTGTTCGATTCTCAGTTAGAGCGTCTTCTGTGTGGCGACATGCCTGAATGGGCATTCCTTCGTTGAAGATTGTGCGTTAGGCTCGACAAGCCAGCACATAAAACTCTACTGCCAATCAATAGCGGACCGAAGTTCTACTGTGGCGACCCCTAACCGGGAAAAGCCAAAAGACACAAACAAACTAGACAAAAAAAATTGCAGGGAGGACATAATTGCCACATTTCCACATAGGTTGAAATTACCCTAAAACAATTGCTACAAGTTGGAAAGAGGGGCAGCTCAAAATAGATTTTCTAGAAATTCTCTCAGACTACTAAATTCCTGATAGAGAATGCAGGAATCTTACACTCCTGCAAATAAACACGTCCAAATTTACATCACAGCAGACACCATTTCAGTAACTTTCAAAAGCACTCAAATAGTAGTTAGCTAAACTGGCAACATCTTTAAGTGAGAGTATCTAAAGTGTGCTGTGTAGGGTGTCATGACTACATGCTGAAGATATACATACAGGTCACGTTGTACTTCATTAAACTTGCATATGTCAATACACAGGGCTTCAAAGAAATGTTCTCAAATTTAAGTGAAAAAAAATTATAATAAACAGACATTTAAGTAGGTATGCAATAAGCCAATTAACACATAGGTTCATAGGTTCATAAGTGTGTACTAGGCTAATGGCCCTGGAGCCTTTACAAGCCTAGCCCATAGAAGTGTCCTGGCATCGTGCCACCCAATGTTAGTTCCCAGTGCCTCTATCAAGTAGAGCCATTGGAGTGATCCCGGGAGTGAACTTTCTATTTCCCATCCACTCAAGATTTCTCTTGAAGAGGGCCAGTGAGGTGCTCTGCTTGACATGTATGGGAAGTCTATTCCAGAGTATGGTTAGCCTCTGTGTTATGAATCTGTCCCTCCAACATGCTCTGTTGATTGTGGTAATGAGGTTGAAGTCTCTGGAGTGTGTGGTGGAGGGATTGGGATTTCTTTAGATGCAGCATTTCTAACAGAGCTGGGTCAGACATGGCTTTGTAAGTCAACCAGAGATCACCTCTTAGTAGATGATATGAGACAGAATAGCTGGAGTTTTTTTGAGTCTGTCCATGTACGATATATTTAAGTCCTAGGATCCTCTTTGTGCCATACTTTTGTGGCCTTTCCAGCTGTTGCATGTGTCTACTGAGGTACACGCCAAATGGGGCATTATAATCGATGATTGGCCTAATGAGGGAAAAGTAGAAAGAGATGATGACCTCTTTCTTCCTGGATGCAAAACCCTTGGTAAGGAGATGTTCCACATAGAAGGACTTTCTGACCACAGTGGCAATGTGGTGGTTGAAGGAGAGGTTGCTGTCAACCTGTGTCCCCAGATCTCTTATAATGCCTTTAGTGTCCAGTGGGCTCCCATCAATGTGGTAATTAGTGGGAACTAAGTTTTTCCCAAAGAGGATGATGACACTTTTTTTGCATTAAGCTTAAGGCCATGGTTTCAACATCAGTTATTGGTCTCAGTGAGGCCTTTCTGTAGGATTTATACATCACTTGGGAAGTTAATAATGGCTCCCAGCTTGCAGTCGTCTGTGAAATTGGTCAGCCAGAGTCCCGCCATGTTGACATGGACTGCTGAGAAGTAGATGCCAAATAGGAGAGGACCCAGGACCGATCCCTATGGGACTCCACTCATGACTGGTCAGCAGTCTGACTTGGAGTCTGCTACATTCACACTGTGGGTTCTATCTGCAAGCCAATTTACAACCTACTTAGTGATATAGGGGTTGATGCCTAGTTTGGTGAGTTTATCAATAATTCCTGACTGGGGAATGGTATCAAAGGCCTTGCCCAGATCATGGTAGGCTGTATGAACTGCCTTGCCCTCATCCTCAGCTCTGGTGACTGACTCAAATAAGTTAACGAGGTTGAGCAAGCATGATCTACCTTTCACAAAACCAAATTGCGTGGGATCTAGAGTTTGGAGATTCCCTATATCCTTGTTAATTAGGTCCATGATGATGCACTCCATAGCCTTACATATCAGACTCATCAGGCTAATGGGGCGATAATTCCCAGGGTCTGTAGTCGCTCCTCCCTTATGGAGAGGGATGACTGTAGCAGTGTGCTATTCGGTAGAGACAAAGCCTGAAGTGAGGCTGTGATTGAACAGGGCACACAGATGTGGTGCCAGTTCACTTTGTAGTTCATGTAGAACACATCCAGTGATATTGTCAAGTCCCATGGAAGCTGTATTCTTGGTTTTGGACAATGCAGCTTTAACCTGTGCTGAAGTAATGCTGGGTGCCTGGCATTCCTCCGGTATTGTGATTAGTCCTTTGGGGGGGTAAAGTTGGCACTGAATATGATGGCCAGTATGTGGCAATATCTGTTGGCTCAGTACAGGAGGTACCATTGTGAAGTAACTCAGAGCAAATCTGGGTATTGCCTTGGAGATTCTTCATATAACTGTAGAAGGCTTTGTGCTTGTTTTTACTGTCTGCCGCAATTCTGCCTTCATAGCTGGTTTTAGAGGTTTTGATGAGGGGTCTCAACTTTTTGTTGAGGCTAATAAGGGAGTTTTTCCAGTCTTCGGACTTCACCTTTTTCTGTAACAGTTTCTTCCTTCTGTTGTAGAGTTTATTAATGGCAGGGGACCACCAGATTGGCTTCCATTTTTTGGAGGAGACCATCAGGGTAAACCTGCACAATATTATTCAGCTGTATCAGCTATACTCAAGTTAAAGAACATGCCAAATAGAAAGACAAAAGAGGGAGCTGTGTGGTTGATTTATCATGCCAGAAATATACAGCAGCCCATTAGCTAAAATTACCTCACATACATTTTTACAGAAGTATTCCTTTGATACTTACTGAAAGGATTAGTCTTCACGATGTAAAAGGTTGTCAGTTTCAGACTTTAAAGAATGTTAGAGACATCTGCCAGGTGAATGGAATCACAGAAGCAGATGTGAAAATTTATGGAGATTATGTATTAAATAGGATATTTTACCCAACGTTTTTCAAATTGCTATCCTCAGTTTTCCAGCTTTTTGTTTCCTAGAGCTACAAAATAGTTTGAAACTATTAGTTTCAAGACTTTTCTGACAGTTATCTACACAAATCTCAAGTTAGAAAGGAACAGCCCACTATATCTTGACCTTTGTGCTGCAGACATTATTTCTCAGAAGTCATGCCTGAAGTCACAAAGTCACAACACTGGCATGAGGTAGCATGCGTTACACTCAACTACACTTTACAAAGGCTTATTTGCAAAAGTCATTCTTGCCAAACTTTAACTTACATAGAAAGAAATTCTACTGCTTCAAGACATTCCAATTTTAACTCACAGCAAATGATCAACCTTTATGATCCAACAGCAATCAGGTAAAATAGCAAATATACATGTAGGTTAGTAGTGAAACGTGCATATTGCACTGACATTTAATGTCAAACTCACTTAGGATGTTAAAAATACCAATGATCTAAATGAGTATTGTGAAACATTTCTCGTTAGCAAATACGACCACTTGTACCTAGCAGTAGCAGTTCACATTTAGGTCTGAAATAGCTCGAAATGTTCTAGAAAATGTCTCCCTACTCTGCAACAAAACAGTTGGCAATTATATGATGAAATTTTAATACATGGAAAGTTCACAAGCCCAAGGTTATGGGCCAATCAATTTCTTGACTACCTGCACAAATGGCATACCTCGTCTTACTTTTATAGCTAGTGCAAACATAATGGGCATAACCATCAGCTGTAGTGAAGATCCCATTTGGTATTTACTCAAGGAAGGCTGTAAGTTAGACTCCCACTCCACAATTTTAAAGAACATTAAAAAAACTGAATACACTGCTACCAAACCATTGAGAGCTGCTCTCCTGTTGCCTTTTATTGTAAGTTACTTTTGAAACAAATTCATCTTTTTGGATGATCTGGTGATGCTAAACACAGAAACATGTGCTCTGGTGAACTAGATATAGGAACTCAAGATTTTGCGCCAGTGCTATAATGCTATCCAGATTAAATAGTCCTACTCCCCAGTACAATTGAAAGGTTGAAGAATCTCAAACTGTAGTCAATTGACAAAATGAAATAATAGTTGATATTATACAGCATTTTTAATGTTAATACAGTATTCATACAGCAATCCAAATAGGAAAATGCTGTAATGAAACAAGCCTGAATTAGTAAAGTGCCTCGAACAGTGCAGAGCAATTAGGTGTTTTAATTATGTCTGCTGGACTCCAACTAATCACTGGAAAATGTTGTAGCATACTTCATTGTGTGGTCATATATGATGGTGACTTACATAATCTAATATATACAGTTAGCATCCGAACAACAGAGTGGTTAGAATTTCAATTGAGCCAAGTACAGTGCAGTGCAATAAGGTATATTGTTTGTCCCTTGCATATTGTCTGCTAATTGCAGTAACATTTATTCATTATTCATTTCTTGGTTTCTTTAAGTATACATTTTGGATTGCTAATTTCTGCAAGATTTGTCTACTGACTAGTACTGCATTAACAGAAACTGCATCAGAGAGAGAGAGCTGATGGACTTGGCTATAAAACTACAATCAGAAATATGCAGAGGTTGCAGCTCAGCCAGTCTAACAAGTCCAGTTAGAAAATTTAAATTAGGTTAAAATCTACCAAAGTCCTACTTAACACAATGCAAATTTCCAGTGGAGGCCTAGGGAGAAAAGCTTAGAACAATATGTTCTATCACCACATTTTGTGCAAATACTAATACTCTTATATGGCCACAATAGTAACACCTATGGCATTATATATTTGCACAGAACAGCAAGACATAGCAAGTATCCCAAATAAATTAATACATATTGGGAATGCTACACTGTAGGAGTGTGCAAACAGTTCTTCAGTTTCAGTATGATGTGGTTCACTAGATATTCCAAGTACAGCGCTTGTTATAGCACTGGCATAACCAGGCGATACAATGCATATAACTACGAGTTAAATTCTGCAGAGTAGGCAGATTTAGAGAATCACTGGGGTTAGATTTCAATCATAGCAAAGTCATCATGCAAGACAAATGAGCAAAAGCAAACCAGCATAGAAATCAATGGCTCAAAGAGTTTCCCGTTGTTTTTTTTTTTGCAAAAAGGCAATTCTCCCTGCAACTCCAGTGAGAGAGTGGGGCTTGAAAATAGTTACTGCATAATGATACAAGTGCAAAGAAAGGATATCAGCAACCTGACTGCAGAATTACCATCTTCAGATAAAAGACTTGCAATCACAGTTGAAGTCTAAGACAGACAAAACCCGTACAATCTAAATAAGAGTATATAAAAGAAACAAGTTAATAAAAATGATCAGTGCTTCCATTGGTCAGTTTGACAAAAAATATATTGCCCTTGTTAGCCATTTAGCCAATTCCCATGGGTTCAAAATCGCTATGCAATTAAAAGATTGGCTAGTTATGTCATTTCATTTCACTCCCCCAACACACACACACACACACACACACACACACACACACACACACACACACACACACACACACACACACACACACACACACACACTGCCTGGTGAAGCAGTTGGGACTTATTTTGCATGTTGTAGAAGTTAAGTAGCTCAAGCAGGCAATCTAAGTGAAGCAATAGAGCATGTACAAAGACTGGGTAGACAAGCTGTAAAGCGTACCATTTCATGTGGGCAACTTCATGAGATGCACAGATCCTGGTAGGTTTCTGAAAGCAGACTATTTCATCTACCTCCATTCAAGTCATTTTCCTTTACATTCATTAGCTTTTTGGTCTGTTCATTGATCTTTAGGCTTCCTGCAAAGACAGACTTATCTTTAGGCTTCCTGCAAAGACAGACTTAATCTCAACAGATCCTGTCACATTCAGCAATTTCCACCCCACCATATAAACACAGATTCAAGCTTTGCTAGGTGAAAGATCTTGATCCATCCCCTGTCAAAAATGTGTAACTCCCAAATACTGTTTTCTGCACACTTATGGAAGTACCATCTCCTGCTCTTAGTATGTTTAAGTAGAAAAGCTATAACTGAGTATTCCATCTCTATGCAGGTTAGAGATTTGTATATATATCAAATTTCAATCAGCAGAATGCTAGCAAGATCCTTAGAAAAATGATCTTGAGAGCAAGGAGCATGACTGTTACTGTTTATGAGCTCATCAGTACAGTGCATGCCTGGCGATTCCTTTGCTTATGACCTCAGGAGTACAAAGTATGCCTGGCAGCATCTTTATTTACAACCTGGAGTTAAAACTCTCTATTCAATTTATTTTTTGCTTTGTGATTGCAAGCTATCGGGCACAGTAATTTAATACCAAAGGAATAAGGTATCAATCCTGCTAAATTAGCAGTCCATAAACAAAAGATGTTTCTAAGTACAATCCCATCTCCGAGAGTAAAGATTCTTGCAGCCATTGAGGTCACAGAAGGAAAATACAAAACATCTCTGCTCAAAATTAATTACAAGTACAATGCCCCTTTTGGTATGTACCTCACAAGACATCTACAACATCTGGAAAGGCCGCAAAAATAGACAGACTCAAAAACCTCCAGCTTTATTCTGTCGCATATCGTCTACTCAGAGGCAATCTCTGCCTAACTTACAAAGCTATATCAAACCCAGAACTGTTGGATATGCTCCACTTAAAGAAATCCCTAAACCTTGTCACCACAATAAACAGAACATTCTGGAGGGATAGATTCCTATCCCAGAGACTTCCCATACTCTGGAACAGACTGCCTATCTATGTCAAACAGAGCTCCTCATTAGCACTCTTCAAGAAAAATCTTGATGATTGGATGGGAGATAGGAAATTCACCCCAGGGATCACTTCTGTGGTTCTGCTTGACAGGGGCACAGGAAAATAATTTTCTTGGGTGGCAAAAGCCAAGGTACCTTTCTGGCTGGGCTTGTATAGGCCCTAGGGCCAATAGCCTAGTACCTACCTATGAATCTATGAATTAAGAGCTGCACAGCTATTGCAGATCAAACAGAACCTCCCTATTGTTACAGCTTTTTTTTGCACCTTCATGCACAGTGTATACACATTTGCCATTTAAAGGTATTCCCAAGTTGAAGGGATAGTCATTCACATCACAAGCCTTGAAAAAAGTCAACTGCAAAGTCAAACCTTCCAGGCAAGAACAGGTGCCAATTGATTTGGTTGAATTTATTTTTCAGCCTGCCAATTTAAAGAAATGCCTTCTGTTACTCCACTGCTCTTAAGTAGTTTTAACGTATTCTGATATTTCTTAACCTCCTCTGATACTCCAAAAGCTGTTCTGAGTTTGCCAAAATATTTTTAAGTTTTGCAAATTGTTTGTTGCGTTTGTAGAAGTTTAACTTATTTCCAATGATTCCTTTATACTGCAGCAGTTCTACCTTTCATTGTAAAGCATTTGTTGCTGCACTTGACCTCAAAACCCGTTTGTTTTCCATTAAGAGGTATTTATTCTACACTCTGATGGGAGCAGAAAGCTGATTCAACCCATCTATGTATTAAACTGCCGGTGGAAGGTTTATGGTATGTTTATCTGATTGGCCTGAGGGCATAGCTGTGTGAAGGTCTTTCATCCTGCTGGTATAAAAGCCTTGTATTTATGTATTGCCCAAATGCTGTTACCAGTGCCTTGCATAGATTCACAGGTAGGTACAGGCTATCATCTCAAGGGCCTACGTAAGCCTAGCCAACAAGGTTCCCTGGCTTACATCACCCAAGCAAGTTATTTTCCTGTGCCACTGTCGAGCAGAGATACAGAAGTGATCCCCAGGGTATATTTCCTATTTCCCATCCACTCATCAAGATTTTTCTTAAAGAGTGCTAATGAAGAACTTTGCTTGACATAGATGGGTAGCCTTTTCCAAAGTATGGAAAGTCTCTGGGACAGGAATCTATCCCTCCAGTATGTCCTGTTTATTGTGGTGACAAGGTTTAGGTCCCTAGAGCATGTAGCTCAGAGAGATTGGGATTTCTTTAGGTGTAGCATGTCCAACAGCTCTGGGTTTGACATATGGTAGGCAGAGATCACCTCGGAGTAGGCAATATGCTACGGAATAAAGCTGGAGTTTTTTGAGGCGGTCAGTGTAGGGCATTTGTTTGAGGCCAGTAATCCTCTTTGTGAGGTACTTCTGTGGCCTTTCCAGCTGCTGCAGATGTCTTGTGAGGTACATTCCAAAATGGGTGTTGTACTCTATAATGGGTCTAATGAGTGTTGATAGAGGGGAACAATGACCTCTTTTTTCCTGGATGAGAACCCTTTTATGATGAGGTGTGCCATGTAGAAGGACTTCCTGACTACTGTGGCAATGTGACTATCAAAGGAGAGACTACTGCCTACTGTCCACCTGGGTCCCAAGGTCTCATCACACATTCGGTGTTAAGTAGATTGCTGCCTATGTGGTAGTTCATGGGTACAGAGTTTTTACCAAAGGGGATGACACTGCACTTTTTGGCATTGAGCTTGAGGCCATTATGTAAGCAAATCTCCCCAGTTTAAAATCCTCTATTGGACATGCTCTCCACAGTCTCCCACTGCTCATAACTGCTCTAAGAGCTGCTAGTTTGCACAGAGGGCAGCACCACTGCAGGTCATCTAATAGTAAACACTCCCATTTAGAAAGTGACTCTCCCCTATTCCTCTGCATCTACTAAGGATTTGGTATCATGGATAGGTGCTTAGCCTGTCATCTCTGTTTGTAGCCTGGTGGATATGGGCATCCTGAGGTAGTGTAGTAACTGCATCATGCTCACTGACGACCATTTAATTTCAGAACAGCCAAACAGTGAGAGAAATGTAGATACACAATGCCAATGGATGCAAAGCTCTCACAAACACACATGGAAAATGCAAACATGGTTGTCAGCGTTTCACCCAAAACACTCACTACCAACATTAAGGAGCAAATATATAAACCCACATATGCATAGGTACTCACTTGTAATCTAATCAAACCTCCAGGACATTTTAATAGCATCTGTTAGTGGCCTCACACACACAGACAGCACTTACCTCTTAAAATCATAGTAGCTGTACTTCCAAGCCCATGAGGTAACACATCACAGCCAAACATGTTAGTTGTTGGGGATTCCATTATAAAACATACTATTCTCTCCTTGCCAGTCTAAACAAGAAGATCACAGTGAGTTGTCTGTCTGGAGCCAGGATCCACCAGATTAGACATGCACTTAGGTCTTTAAACCATAAGTACCAGTATAACACGGTGGGAGTAAATGACTCAAGACATACCTCATTGGACTATATGAAAAGAGACATTACGGAGGTCTCTGAATGTGGCCCAGGTGGGTATGCATCTAGCCTTGAGTAGCATTCTACCTTCACCATTAAGGATGTCACAATACCAGCAGAAAATGGTTGACTTCAACAAGTGGCTCAGTTTCTGGTGTCACAAGGGGATTCAATATCTGTCAGCCTGAGGAAACTATCTACACCATGATCCTTTGAGAGGGATGATCTGCACTTGTCACTACTTAGCTTCCAGTTACTGTCACAGATGTTATCTCCATAGTGCTCTTTTGGGCAGTACCAAGTTGTTAAACCCTCCAACATAACTAAAATCACTCAACTACATAAAAGGTACTGCTGCTGACCACTAGGAGTTTAAATAAAAAAAAACTGCACTCCTGGAAGCACTCCTCACCTTGGAGGATGCAGACATATGTGCAATCATGGAAACATGGCTCAGAACCATAGAAAGCACCCCAGCTATCAAAGGCTGCAATGCCTTTTATACATTTTGATTCCCCTCAGTGCAGGATAAA
The DNA here is from genome assembly GCF_019279795.1 of Protopterus annectens. Lineage (NCBI taxonomy): Eukaryota > Metazoa > Chordata > Ceratodontiformes > Protopteridae > Protopterus > Protopterus annectens. The sequence continues at coordinate 535,673,815 of NC_056738.1, read as the reverse complement.
ACAAAGGGAGGAGGTTCATAAAGGTCAAGTACACTGCTAGACTGGCCCAGCAAATGTATCACTTGAACTGCTCCATGCACAAACTAGGCATAGGTGTGACCCCCCCCCCCCCCCGCAGCATAACCTTGCTAGCTACAAATCCCTTAGCACGAGTCTAGAAAACCATACCTCCTACCTAAACCTACTGGAATTTCTTAACATTCACCCCAACACCATGTTATGGGTAACTTCAACTACCACTCCATAAACAGGGAGACTTATGTGACCCATAATTAACGTGATCAGAGGTTTTTGGACTTCATCAGTGCAAACACTCTGGAACAACTAGTTAGCATCCTAACTAGAGGTACAAATGTCCTAAACCTAGTACTTACAAACATGGGGGGATGCTACTCCCTCCCTAGTATGATCTGATCACAAAATTATCTCCTTTAGTATTAAAGCTAACCTGGAACCCCCATAAAACTCCAAATTGGTTAAGAATTTTGCTAAGGCCAATTTTCTCAAACTAAGGGACAGCTTATTAAACATCCAACCCCCTCTGAACCCTGATGACATTGTGGTCTACTATGAGCTGTAGACAAAGGCACTGTAGAACATTTACAGCTGCATAAAGGGGGCAGTGCTGCAATACCTGTCCAAGTCAAACCTATTTTTAGTGGTAAAATTAAAAACCATCCTGGGGACCCCTAGCATAAAAGGGTTATTCAACAAAAAAAAAACATATCTTTTCTAAAGCCAGGAAGGAACAGACAAAACAGTACAAAAAGACACTCCAGTCAAAACCAATTAGAGAACTAGTCAAATCTTCCAAAGCAAACTGAGACAAAGATAACATCCCAGTTGAAAGATGACCAAAAGGCTTTTTTTTTTTATTTTTCTAACCTCAGGGGAAAGTCACCAATGTGCTGAGTTAATTATGAATAGCAACACCCAGCCCGAAACTATAGCAAGTCTGCTGGCAGCTCAACACCCCCCACCCCAATCACACCTTACCCACACCCAAAGAAATACCCACAACCAACCCCCTACTGATCATTACAAAGTAACAGATCCTTAATGCACTCTCTAAAGCCAAATACACTGCCTTCATGGGTCCCAACAATATTCCAGGATGCTTCTTAAATAGCTTAAAACAGAATCTATCAAGGCCACTAGAAACCCTATTTTATTACAGCCTCCAGACAGACTTTGCCCTAGAGGAAGGGAGGACTGCACCAGTTATCCCTCTGCACAAGGGGGGCCCCATCAACTGACCCAAGGAACTACAGATCCATAAGCTTGAACAGACATCTGTAAGGCCATGGGGAGAATTATTACAGACCTGATCAATAACAGCATAGGAACTCTCCAAACACTGGACCACTCCCAATTTAGCTTTTTCAAAGGGAGGTCTTGCCTGCTAAATCTGGTGGACTTTGAGAAGGTCACCAGGGCCATGGATAAGGGTAAAATGGCATACACACTGCTTGTCTAGACCTGGCTAAAGCATTAAATGCAATCCCCCACTCAGGGATCAAAGATAAACTTAGAGTTAGGCATAAAGCCTTACATTGTCAGATGGATAAGCAACTGGCTCACTGACAGGACTTGTTGTTCAGACTGGTGAATCCACTTCTGATAGGAAACCTGTTATTAGCAGTGTCCCACAGACCTCAGCGTTGGGACCCCTCCTGTTTGGTATATACTTCTCTGAAGTGAAGGTCAATGTTGGGAGCCTCTGGCTCATCAAGTTCACTGACTGTAAGGTGGGAGCAATCAGAACCCAAAACAATGTTGACAACGTAAAAACAGGCCTAAAAATGACAAACAACAGGTGGCAAAACTATGGTCTGAGTCTAAATGCTAAAAATAGATAATTGCACCCTTTGGCAAATCAGATATCCCTGCAAATTATAACATTAGCATACCCATAAAAGTAGACTCAGTGGTGAGGGACCTAGTAAGGAATTCCTTCTGTGTGGATCAACTTATAAATAAAGGCATGGCATCAAGATGAAAGGCTGTCCTAGTGCCATTGTACTTGGTCCTCATCATGCCCATAACCAAGCACAATGCTCCTTTCAAAATTTGCACCAAGCACTTAGACCAATTAGGAAAAACCCCAGAGGGTTATTACTAAAAAAACACAAAGCATAAGACACAATGGGTGCCACAGTGCCTGGGCAATTTTTTGGGGCTAGGCTTAGCCTAGTACACACCTATGAACCTATGTCTTATGCAGACCAACTCCATAGTCTCAAACTGTTTATTGAGAGGGGATTTGTGCCTTAAGCCATTTGCCACAGGGAAAGTTGGATATAATTTGGCATGTGCTACATTAGAACCCTGGTTCACCTGTATTGTAGGCATTAAGTTATACCAGTTACCACAGGGAAGGCTGCCTAACCTACAAGGCATTCTCTGGTCCAGCCCTGATGAAAATGTTACATATTCACAAGAATGAGGGTTAAGCATTCCATGAACCTGAATTATGAGAGTTACATGTTCCATGAACCTGAACCTTATGTCTAGCAGAACTTGAGGTAGTTTAGGATAAGAATCTCTCTCCAGCATCTATGGATTACACTTCCCATCTTAGTAAAACAAAGCCTGTCTCTTACTCTTTTCAAACAATTTGGATGAATGAATGGGGAACCACAAATTCACTCCCAGGGTACTGCCCTTGTCCCTTATGAACAGAGGCAGTCTATAAAATTAATCAAGGCTCGAACACCCAAAAATCCACTACCTGATACTATTCCATTCCATATCAGGGGAATTGAGATACAGCATTGTCATATCCTGAGTACCATTGGCTAGGCTTGTAAAGGATTTTGTGCCATTCCACTAATAATCACCTTTGAACCTATACTGTGCTCAGTTGCAGTGACTAATTCAGCACAGGTCTGCATCATTAGAGCCCCATATCATCTGACTACAAAATACTACTGACATTCTCTTACATTAGCAATCAGCAGTTATATCACCATAAACAGCTCTAGTCCAGTTCAATAAAGGAGCCATCTGATAGGTGTACAAAACAACATCCTTGTCTTACTTTAGAAGGCAGGCCAATATTACCCCACAAAACAGAGTAAAAAAGATGATGGGACTCAAATACACTGAATGATGCAAGATACAATACTTATTGTATAAAGTATAAAAGAATGATATTTTATGACAACACCATTTGTTACCTTTAATAGATGCAGATTTTCTGGGCAGCTTTTTAAAAGCAGTGCCTTGACTTTCTGAAATTTATCTCATTTAAAGCCACAGTCTTCAGCTGTTAGATTTTTATCTTGCCTTGGATGCTCTCACTTTCTGCAAACTCACCTAGACCATAGACTTGTCTACCCAGCTTAAATCCCACCACACAAACTAAACAAGGAGACTGAGTAGAGATAGCGCCATAAGGTATATCTGTTTGGGATGGGGTATTCATACCTTGGATTCCCCTGGTGAGGAACCTTTGAGGGTGTTCCAACTGTTGCAAGTTCCTGGTAAGGTACACACTAAAGGGGGCATTGTCATCAATAATAGACCTGGATGCCATACCCTTGTTTACGAGTTGGGTGACATAGTATTTTCTTACTATCTTGGTTGTGTTGGTTGATGGTCAAATTACTGTCTACATATATTTCCAGATCCCTATCAATTTGGCTGTTAGGGGTGTTTTAATGATTTATTTAATTAGTTTGGGTGGACAATTTACCAAAGGGTGGTATAATGCATTCTTCATTCTCAGTGAGTTTAAATCCATAGCTTTGACACCAATCACTTCTTTTTGTTAGATCCTATTGTAGGATGTTGGTGTCATGTTAGCCAGAGACCTTTGACATTATCCTTGACATCTGAGAATCAGATACCAACATGGAGCCCTAGAGTACTCTGCTGGTGACCAGTCTTGAGGTAGAGGTGGCCTCACCATTTCTAACTTCTTGGGTCTTATTTGTGATCCAGCCAGCAATCCAGCAAGTCACATAGGGATTTATGCATAATTCTGAGACTTTGTCAACAATACCAGAGGAGGGGTGAAGTGTCAAGGTAGGCCATATGCACCATTTCCCTCCTCATACAAAGCCTTGGTGATCTTCTTGAAGGATACCAAGTTGAGTAGACAAGGACTTCCATTAAAGGCAAACTGGGATGGGTCCAGTGTCTGTAGGTTGTCAATGTCCTCTTTGATGATAATTTGTTCCATGGCTGACTTGTTAGACTGATCAGTCTATACTTCCTGTTGTCTGTTAATTGTCCACCCCTATAGAGAAGACCATTATGGTCCTCCATTCTCCTGGCTTGTAACTACATTTGAGGCTGTATTGGACTGCGGTGGTGGTGCTGCGGTAGCGTTGTCACCTCATAGCAAGACGTTGTCCCATTCGATTCTCAGCTAGAGCGTCTTCTGTGTGGAGGCATATGTGAATGGGGCGTGCCTTCGTTGAAGGTTGTGCATCAGGGCTGGTAACCTGGTACGTAAAAATCCACTACCAATCATTAGCGGACTGGAGTTCCTCTGTGGCGACCCCTAACCGGGAAAAGCCAAAAGACACAAACATTTGATGTGCCTCAAGGTGGTCCTGCTAGTTCATGTTTTAGACTATTTAGGAGGAAACTGAGAATGTTGCCAGGGCCCATTGAAGCAGTGTTTTTGGCTTTAGTGAGCACCAGCAGGGCCTACTCCCCATTGATAATTTGCGGAGGGGGGTATGATAGAAGATATTTCATAGGAGTAGTGGGAGTGAAGTTAGAGCCAAATTTACCAGCCAGTAGATTCGCTACTTCACCCTGGTCAGTGCAGTTTATGCATTTACTACCAGTTCTGCTTCCCATCAAGTTTTAATATTACTTACATAGCTGAAGGCCTTGTGTTTGTCCTTACATAGCTGTAGACCTTATGTTCTTAGCCTGGGAGGCTATCTTGATCTCATAACTGGTCTTGTTGGACTTTATTAGACCTCTTACTTTGTTTATTTGAATTAGAGAGCTCACCTATATGAGAGTTGCTCTTTCTGATTTTGGTCATGAGTTGTTTTTCATTTGTTATATACCCAGCTAAGGTAAGGATTCCACCAGTGAGGAATGTTTCTGGTATTAGATCTGGACATACTTCTGGTAGGTGTGGCAGCCTTAATGCAGACACTTATATGTTTGTACAGGGTTTCTGTAAATAATTCTGCATAGGTAGCTGTGTTCTCTGGGTTTGGGGGAACCATGAATTTTGACAAAACTATCACTTAAATGGATATAGTTTGCTTTAGAATAGTTTCTAATTGTTATGGGTTTAATTAGGTTTTCCGGGTTGATTATTTTGAGGATGACAGCTTTGTATTTCAGTCTCACCAATAAAGTTGTGACAGTGGGTGCAATGCTCCCTCATGTTGGGGAGTACTAGGTCAAACATGTTTGATCCTCTGGATGGATTGCACATTATTAACACAAACACCCTTGACCAGATAATGGACGGCACAGTGGCGCAGCGGTAGCATTGTCACCTCACAGCAAGAGGTTCTCCAGTTCGATTCTAAGCTGGGGCTACTTCTGTGTAGAGGTCTACATTTCCTCCCTGCATTCATGTGGGTTTCCTCCCATGTTACAAAGACATGCATCTGGAGTGTTTCTCCCCGGGCATCTGTTGAAAACTGGCTTTGTTCCAAGTCGGACTTTCCTGGTTAACAGATATTAAATAAATAAATAATAATGTAAAGGAAACTGTGTTCTTGTGAGTTACAGGCAGTGTACATTTCCCAGTCTATAGAGGGATAGTTTAAGTCTCCCATGAATAGGGTATTTGGTTGTATGGTGAGAACCTCTAGTAGGTCTACGTAAGAGTTGTGAGCTGTGTGTGTCATAGATGGTGATGAGTACCTGGCCAGGACAATAAGGAAAATTATCTATGGAGACTTGGATGTGGATGAACTCATGAGCATCATCCTGTTTAACCAACATGGAGTTATTTGTTGCGAATGTAGATGGAGACACTTCCACCTTTAGCACCTGTCTGTGGTTCTGTTGGTCTAAATAGGTGGAAGGCAGTATAGCCTTGTACTGCCAGAGTACTTTCTGTAATTTAAATCAAGTCTTGGTAGCAACACAGATGTCTACATTCTCCACGGTGTTCAGTTTCTTATTTAGGCTCCTAGCTACACAACGTTGCTTTGAGATTTTTTTGCTATTTTTGGTAGTTTTGTCAGTTGACAGTGCCTAAAAAGGTTCTGAGTGAATAGATAAAGTTTTAGCCTATATCCAAAGAGCCTGGTGGCACAGGTGCAGACTGTCCTTGTCAAAGCAATGTGGTCTGTTAACCATGTCATTCCAAGCAGATAAATATTGGATTCTCCTGGAGTGACACCAGAAACTAAGCCAATTATTAAAATCAATCATTTTCTGTTCATACTGTTGCATCATCCTTGGTGAAGGTAAAATTGCTTCTAATGCAAGTCATGTACTGGTCTGTGACCAGAGAAAGATCCATAAAGCCTTTTTCCATATGGTCCAGTGAGGTAAGTCTCAGGTCATTTGGACATGGACTATGATAGAATCATATTGGTGCCTGTGGGGTAGTGACTTTAGTGCACGTGTGATAATGCAGATCTTACATCCAGTTAGGCAACAGTTATCTTAATGTCCAGGTTGGTGCGAGGGGCAGCAGTATGTTGTACAATAGAATTCCCTATGATAAAAGTACTAGGTAAAGTGTTTGCCTGCCTTATGGGCTTTGTTCTTGGGAGATCATTGGGCGAAGGCTTGCATGCGGTGTTAGGTGCTGCTTTTGGTATGTGCTTTAGTTGTTGCTGAGGATAGGTGTTTCTGTTTGATGGCTTAGGTCATCTTAGGTTTGGAGAGGTTTCTTTTAAGTGGCTCAACATAAGAAGGTCTATGCTTGTGGTGAGCAATGAGTGTGAAGGATGTAGTGTGTGCATTCATTCCTGGCAACCTTGTTTGTAAGAGATTTTTCCCTCCAAGGAAGTTATGTATGTATATGTATATCTGTCACATACTGTATTACTTCAAGGATAAAAATGTTGTCCGAGTACATGATATAATTGCTAAATTGTCTCAAGGTGTCCATATCTACCAAGATGGCCACAGATACTTAAGGAAATTGCAAATCCATTTTGTCAAGACCTGTATTTGGTTTGGGCTGTTAAGGTTTACGGACAAGGTTTTACAAGAGTCACCCGAGTGGTATCTAGATTTAACACTAGATGTTAGGTTCATAGGTAGGTACTAGGCTATTGGTCCTAGGGCCAATACAAGCCTAGCCATAATGATTCCCTGGCTATTGCTTCACAAATATTTACTTTCCTGGACCCCTGTCTAGCAGGGCTACTGATGTGATTCCCAGAGTGAATTTCCTACCTCCCATCCAATTGTCAAGGTTCCTCTTGAAGAGGGCCATTGAGGCACTCTGCCTGACGTATATGGGCAGCTTATTCCAGAGTATGGGGAGTCTCTGGGTCAGGAACCTATCCCTCCAGCATGTTCTATTCATTGTGATAACAAAGCTAAGATTCCTGGAGCGTGTGGCACTGAGGGAATGGAATTTCTTTAAGTGTAGCATGTCCAACAACTCTGGGTTTGACATGGCCTTGTATGTTAGGCAGAGATCGCCTCTGAGTAGGTGATATGTGACAGAGTATAGCTGGAATTTCTTTAGATGGTCAGCAAAAGGCATCTGCTTTAGGCCTGTGATTGTTTTTGTGAGGTATTTCTGCAGCCTTTTTAGTTGTTGAAGATGTCTTGTGAGGTACATACCAAATGGGGCATTGTATTCTATAATGGGTCTAATGAGGGAGTACAGAGGGACAATGACATCCTTTTTTCTGGATGAAAAGCCCTTAGTGATGAGGTGTGCCATGTAGAAGGATTTTCTAACTGTTGTGGCTATGTGGTTATCAAAGGTGAGACCACTGTCCACCTGTGTCCCTAGATCTCTTATCACACTTACGGTGTTTAGTGTACTGCCATCTATGTGGTAGTTCACAGGTATGTGGTTTTTCCAAAGGGGACAACTATACATTTTTTGGCATTTAGCTTGAGCCCATGGCTCTGGCACCAGGCATCTGTTTCGGTAAGGCCCTTTTGTAGTATATCCACATCATTTGGGGATTCAATAATGGCTCCCAGCTTGCAGTCATCTGCAAACTTTGTAAGCCAGAGTCTCTTAGTGTAGGCCTGTACTCCAGATTTCCTTAGTGTTGGCCTGTATTTCAGAGAAGTAGATGCCAAACAAGAGTGGTCCCAGGACAGAACCCTGTGGTATACCACTCGTCTGTAGCTGGATTTGGAGTCAGCTACTTTTACAGTGCGTGTTCTGTCAGTAAGCCAGCTTGCAACCCATTGAGCGATGTAGGGATTAATGCCCAGCTTAGTAAGTTTATCTATGATTCCAGAGTGGGGGATAGTGTTAAAAGCCTTGGCAAGGTCTAGGTAGGCTGTGTGAACCACCTTACCCTCGTCCACGGCTCTGGAGACGGATTCAAAAAAGTTGATCAGGTTTAGGAGGCAAGATCAGCCCTTCACGAACCCTAACTGGGTTGTGTCCAGTGTTTGAAGGTTGACAATGTCTTTGTTTATAAGGTCCATGATAATACATTGCATGGCCTTGCAGATCAGGCTCATCAGACTGATGGGACGGAGGTTCCTGGGATCCAAAGTGGATCCCCCTTGCGGAGGGGGATAACTGTAGCTGTGCGCCATGCTATGGGCATGAAGCCTGAGGTGAGGATATGATTAAACATGACACATAGGTGAGGTGCCAATTCATTTTGTAGTTCATGCAGTACACATCCTGGGATGTTGCCTGGTCCCATGGATGCTGTATTCTTGGATTTGGAGAGTGCAGTTTTTACCTGAGTGGCTGTGATTACCAGAATTTGGCACTTTCGGTATTGAGATGGGCCCTTTAGAGGGTGACAGAGGGGGTGAAGTTGGCACTGAATCTATCTGCCAGGATATTGGCAATATTCTTGGGATCAGTATATTTAGTGCCATTCTCTGGTAGCTCACAGCAGATCTGAGTACTGCCATTTAGATTCTTGACATAACTATAGAATGCCTTGTTTTCTTTGGAATCGTTGGCAATTTTGTTTTCATAACTAGCTTTGGAAGATTTTATGAGAGATCTCAGCTTTCTACTGAGGCTGGTGAGGGAGTTTTTTGAATTTTGGGTTCTTTCTCTTTTCTGCAACAGTTTCTCCCTTCTGTTGTACAGCTTGTTTATGGCAGGGGACCACCAGATTGGCTTCCTGTTTTTAGAGGACAGCATCTTGGTTCTATTTGGGATGGCTCGATCCATGCATGAGTGAATGTGCTCATAGCAGCACCTTAGTGTAGGATTCAGCAGTTGAACTTCAGGTTTCCATCTGCATGGGTGTCATGAAATTTGTTACTTCTGACTTGAGTAGCATGACGTTGGCTTCGGAGAAGTTTTTTACAGAGGTTTCATTACTGGGGGGGGGGTGTGGATGTCAAGGGTCATTAACTTATGGTCTGATCTGACCAACGAGGGCATGACCACTGGTGAGGAGCTTCAATCTCCCATGCTGGTAATGACCAGGTCTAGAATATTGGTACCCCTGGTGGGACTATGAATTAGTTGCTCTAGGGAGTTGGAATTTATGAATTCCAAGAACCATTGAGCAAAGGTGTTGGTACAGGAGTAGTTTTCCCAGTTAATGGCAGGGTAGTTGAAATCACCCATTATTAGCGTGTTTGGTTGTATCTTAATATTTTTCAGTATATTTAGAAAGGTGTAATGAGAATCTTGGGGCCTGGTGCAGGATCTGTAGCAAGCTACAATTTGTATTGCAGTCATACCTAGTGTTAGTTGCACCTGAAGAATATCAGATGCATTGTGTTGGGCAACCAGCCTGTAGGTGTGAATATCCTTGGTGAATATGATGACTCCTCCACCTTTAGTGTTTCGGTCTGGTTTGGTGGCTGAAAAGTGTGGTATGAGTTGTAGCCTAGTATTGCAGGGGTGCTCTTTGGAGCTTTGAACCAGGTCTCAGTTACTGCACAAATAGCAATGTTCTCCATTTTTAGGAGAGCCTTGAGAGAGTGCATCTTGAGGTTTAGACTTCTAGCACTGAGTAGCATTACCTTCAGATTTTGCTTGCTTGTACCCATTATGGTGGTAGTTTTGTCCTTTGAACCTTGCCTAAAAAAGGCACTATAGGGGAGGCAAGAACCTTAGCCAGTAACCTGAATCCCAGGAGCGACAGGTGCAAACCACCTCTTGCAAAGCATCGTGGTTTGTCGATCATGTTGTCCTTGGCAGACAGATACTGGATCCCCTTTGCATGACACCAGAAGCTTAGCCAATTATTGAAGTCAATCATTTTGTCCTTATACTATGGTATCATTCTGGGCAATGGCAGGATGCTACTCAGGGCTAGGGTCATACCTGCCTGGGCTACATGATCCGAGAGCTCTTCCAAGTCTCTTTTCATGTGGTCCAGGGAGGTACATCTCAAGTCATTCACTCCAACATGGACAATGGCAAAGTCATATTTGTACCTGTTGTGCAGCGATTTGAGTGCATGTGTCATGTAGCAGATCCTGGCACCCGACAGGCAACTAACTGTAATTTTTCTTCTTGTTCAGCCTGGTGAGTGGGACATCAGTATACAGGTGTTGTGAGCTATGTGACGCTTTGGTTGTGTGTGGGGTGGTGTTTGTTTGCATTTCAGCTTCGGAGGTCCTTGTTGCTTGGGCAGGTGAATGTTAAGAGCATCCGCATATGTGGGTTTTGTGTTGCTATGTGTGGGTTTTGAAGGACTATGTGTAGTTTGAGGTGTTGTGTGGGTGTTAACCTTCTCCTCTTGACTGTCTAGCACAATCTTGGATGGAGAGAGCTTTGCTTCCAGTTTGGCTATGTAAGTACATCTGTCACAGGTTGTAGTACTTGGGGGTAGGAGGAGAGGGTTGTCTGTGTACATGAGACAATTGCTGCATTGCCCCAGTATGCCCAGATTCACCAGGTGGACAGGAGAAATTACCAAAAGCTGACCCTTGGACATGCCTGGTTAGGTGCTTCCTTTGTGTTGTACAAGAGCCGTTTTCCCTTACTTTTTTACAAGGTACTTGCAATTGCAGGCTGTCTAGTGCCTATGACTATTTTCTACTTATTCCAACCAGGAACCAGAAAAACACCAAGAAGGTAAAGAAGAGAATGAAGTCTAAGCTGAAAATGGATTTTATTGCAAAAACAAACACAAGAACAACGATTGACCTAGGTTTTGTCCTATCATACAGACTTCTTCAGAATAATGATGCCTGCATAAAGCCACACTTTATATCTGAAGGCTCACACACGTAATAAATTAATTATTCAAGAAAAATTAGCCAACAATCAATTAAATATTAAGGTAAATTCCGAGAATAAATTCATGATAAAAACATAAAATATGAATACTAATCATAAAAACAAATATTTAAACAAACAATAATGACAAAAACCCCAAAACATATAAATGTATATCAAACAATAAATATATACTTCCATGAAAAACAACCTAAATAAATATATGCAAATAACTAAAGTGTAAACTAAAATTAAATTTATTCACCCTTTGCCCGTAATATGTTTAAGCTTGAGCACGGGCTTAATTGTACAATAGTCGTTAAGACCAGGGTAATTTTGTGCATCTAATCTTAGTTGCCATTTTAGCTTACTTAAATCCAAATGTACATCCAAAATCCTACCCTGTTGGTCACACTTGATCTGTTGCAAAATGCAAAATTTAAAAACATGTCCACTGTGACCAACAATGTGTCTGGCTAAAGCATTAGTGGGCTTAAGATGTTTAATATCCAAAAGATGTTCCCTAACCCTCTCTCTGAAAAGCCTACAAGTTTTGCCCACATAAAAATCTGGGCAGTCTTGGCATTTAGTGAGGTAAACAACATTCTTGTTGTAACAATCAAAATGTCCCTTGATTAAAATGTGGTAGTTGTTAACCATAAACTTACTACCTGTTGGTAAAATATGGTGACATGTGGAACACCTTCCACATTTAAAATTACCAAAAATCCTATTATTTGATGGACCTTTGGAAAAGGAGCATCTTTCAAAAATGTCTTTAAATGACAAATCCTTCCTATATATAAATATAGGCATGTTACCAAATTTTGATCCAACATTTTTGTCCAATTGTAAGATACCTCAATTCTTATTAACCATCTGAGTAATCCAGTCAGAATCTCCATTAAAGGTAGAAATGAACATTAGTGGAGAGTTCCCCAAGTGGTGTGGTGTAGTGGACACTGCAAAATAATTGATGGTACTATCGGATTTGAGGATAGATTTGTAAAAAAAACAGTATCTCTTTTATTTCTAATCTCATTAAACAATTCCATACATAAATTCTTAGGGTAACCTCTATTAAAAAATAAAGTAATCATAAAATTTAATTCATCCACAAAATCTTTTTCATCACTAACCATCCTAGCTGCTCTTACCATTTGACCTTTTACAATGGCCCTTTTCTGATGGTTAGGATGCGAACTGTTGTACTGGAGGTATGAATGAGAAAAAGTAAATTTCCTATAAATGTTAGATTTAATTAAACCGTGTACCTTATCAGTAGTTAATCTAACATCCAAATATGTAATAGTATCTGAATTATATTCATGTGTGAATTTTAAAAACCATACTGTGCTATTAATATATTCAATAAATGCATCTAGGATGGCTAACTCCCCCTCCCAAATGATAAATATATCGTCCAAGTATCGCGTATATGTTTTAATATACTTAATAAATTCACTAGTGAATAAATAATGTTCCTCCCAATATGCCATGATATAATTGGCATATATGGGGGCAAATAGCCACTCCAGTACATTGCCTAAAATAATGCCCTTCAAAAAATAAAAAATTGTTTTGCAAAACCACTTCCATTAGTTTAACAAAGACATTAATTTGGTCTTGCTCGAAAATACCTGTTGCCATCAACTGGTGTTCTAACCAAGTTAATCCAATATCATGTGGAATGACCGAAAATAAATTACAAACATCAATGATAAGAAAAGTAATGTTGTTATTAAATTTAAAAGCCTTTACCCTCTCCAAAAAATTCCATGAATCCTTAGTAATATGTGGAAAAGTACTCAAACCTGGTTTCATGTGATGATCCAAAAATTGGCTAATAAAACAGGTTTTACTTCTCTTACCATCTACGATAGGTCTGAATTTAACATTAATCAGTAGTAACCAAGTTTTCACCACAAAAATCCAAGCAAGGCAATCCGGTAAACAATAAAGGAGACCTTCAGTGATTCATAGGATACTGTCATTGATTCACCCCAAAATTTATTTAAATAAATCCACAGAGTAGTGAAGACTACTAGAGACAAAAAACCACTAGAGATAAAAAATCATGGATTGAGCACTTTCATCTCCAATCGGAGACTTCATCAGAATCCATGAGATAAATCAGACCACTCCTTTTTTACAAAATATACTAATTAATCAATGTATGCTGGTCTTAAATAATCACCCATCTTAAAGGGCCAATGAATTGTTGATTTTTTAAGTAAATAAACAATGCAAAAAATATCACGTACTAAAAACGCCTCAGTGAAAACAGACAAAAATGTTATTGGAATACTAAATAATGCATAAAATACGTAATGGTAAATGAAGTAAAAACTGTGTATTTACATTTGTACGCTAAAAACAATGTATAACAATATTTTATATAAGCAGTAAATGTGTATAAGTAAATGAATGAACAGCAATATTATATATTTACATTTGTACGCTAAAAACAACATATAACAATATTTTATATAAGCAGTAAATGTGTATAAATAAATGAATGAACAGCAATACCCAACATGGGGGGAGGTCCAACAGACAACAAATGTAGGGCTAATATGCAAAGATATGGTTTACGAAAGAGAAACTGAGGTAAATTTAGATGTAGCAAGACAGAACAACAAAATTATTTTAACTAATAAGAATTTTAATATTTTTAACTATACTGATTTACAAATCAGTGATGAATACTTCAATCTATTTATCAAAGGTTTTACCTTTGTACCCATGAAAATTCCAAATATTGAAAATATTTTATTGGATATCAAATTATTTACTAGAAAATTGAATTTTATGCACATATTTAAGGATAGGAGTTGTTTAAATGAAGACAGAACACTTAAGAGAACAATTAATGAAATTTTGAACTTTGAAAAATGTGTAACTAACAGGATTCGTACATCCTATCAATTCAAAAAGCACATGGGGAGTAATTTAACAGATGTTGAATTTAAATTATTAAAGGAGCTTAGTGGCAATGATAAAATCAGAGTCAAGAAACCGGACAAAGTTGGGGGTGTCATGCTTATGGACCAATGGGATTATACTACAAAAATGATGGATATTTTGGACAACGAGACCAAATACAATAGGGTCTCGAGAAATGAGATAAATATATCTTATAGACAGATTGATATAATATTGGATGACAATTTGATGCAGGGTTTGATTGACCCTGATTTGTATAATTTTTTCAAAGTTCATAAACCTGTGATACCGGGTATTTTTGGTATACCCAAAGTCCATAAGTCTACTGACAACCCACCTATGAGACCTATTGTTTCATCCCATGGATCCAAAACGCAGCCTTTGGCAGTATATGTTGATTTTAAGTTTAAAATGTTTTATGAAAAATACTGTCACATTTTAGTTGATTCATGGGATTTTTTGGTGAAGATGGGCGGGTGCCCATACAGTGACAATGTTACTTTTATTACCATTGATGTCAAAGATTTGTTTTTGGTTATACCCCATGAGTTAGGGATGGTATGGTTTGAAGAAATGTTATTGGAAATGAATCTTTTAAACAATGATGAATTTAAGTTAGTGCTTGAAAATATGGAGTTAGTTCTAAAATATAACTACCTTTATTTTCAGGGTGAATATTTTCATCAAAAAGAGGGGGTAGCAATGGGCTCCGCCTGTGCGCTGATATATGCGAATATCATTATGTTATTTTGGGAAACTAGATATATTTTGTCATCTGACTACCACATGTTTTTGGTAAAATATTACAGATTTTTAGACAATATTTTTATCATATGGAATGGACCAGTTATTAAGATTGATGAATTTGTGGAATATATTAACCAAACCACCACCTTCTTAGAATTTACACATGAAACTGGATTTGATTCTATTCATTATTTGGATGTGAGGATTGACAAGGATTATTTAAATAAATGTTTTAAATCGAATATATATAGGAAGAAACATTTTTCCAATGCTTATTTACATTTTGACAGTGACCATTCATATGTACTTGAAAGGAACATTTTAAAGGGACAAATGATTAGAATGGCAAGAATGATCTCAGATGACAAAGAATTTATTACGGAGATCGAGTATGTTGGTAAAATGTTCCAAGAGAGAGGGTATCCCCCTGAATTAATTAGTGGTGTGGTGAACCAAATAAAAGAAAGTAGATGTAAAGATAGAAAATACATTCCACTACTATTCAAAAATGCCAATATTAACTTGACTAGTAGTAATGACAATAGGTTTGAAGATGACACTGTTAATGGTAATATCAATAGTTACAGCAACCAGAGCAACAATAATAAAAATAAAAATAACTCCAACAGAATGCCATACCTCACCCTTACATATCACCAGGGAATAGGTTGGTTAAGAAAATGCATCAATGAGACTTGGGAGATGTTCAGGGATATGTCCATTAAAACTGAAGTATTTAAAATGGACATAAAATATAGTTACAGAAGGAATATGAACATTAAGAATATGTTAGAGAGAAAAAAGGTCAATTCTCAGAATACTAACAGAAAATGTGGGACATTTAAGTGTGGCAGGTGCGCACAGTGTGTTTTTATATCTGGACAAAAAGAGTTAAGATTACCCAGTCTCAGAATGAATTTAATAGCTAAAGATTATAGTAGCTGTTACACAAAAGGGGTAGTGTATATTGCATATTGCAAAGTCTGTTGGAGTTATTATGTGGGCAAAACTGAAAGGCACCTCAGATCCAGAATTTACGAACACATGAGGGATATAAATAAACAAAACGAAAACAACACCTTATATAGACACGTGTTAACTTGTAAAACAGCTGATTTTAAATTCTGGGTCATTGAGGTGATTAAGTGTCCTGACAGGGGTGGTGATTGGGAAACGCAACTGGAATTTAAAGAAATGATGTGGCAACTTCGATTGGATTCCTGTTGTGGGAAGGGTCTAAATGACCATATTTCCATCACCCCAGCATTGAAAATGCTTGCAGCAGACCCAAAAAAACAAAAACACAAACATTAATGCTGGTTATTTGGAGTATAAATTTAACAGAGGCAAGCGATGCATTATATAAACACAAGGTTTTTGTATTTTCTCATTTACATTCCATTGTTCATATTTGTGTATATGTATATATATATATATATATATATATACATATATATTTTTTTATAGTGTCACATATGCAAGTTTGTACTTTCTATACTACATTTTCATTATATTTTTATACCCACAATTATATATTTATATATTTATACATTCATATGGGTTTAATTAATATTTTAATATTTCAATATTTTAACATTTTATATACATATAAAGAATTTTTTACATACATATCATATCATTGTGCATTTAAAGCAATTCATTAATTCTAGTAATATATATTTGGGTTTAGGTAACAGTTTGATGTTCTTACTTATTTATTTATGTATTTATTCATTCATTTACTTATACACATTTACTGCTTATATAAAATATTGTTATACATTGTTTTTATCATACAAATGTAAATATACAGTTTTTACTTCATTTACCATTACGTATTTTATGCATTATTTAGTATTCCAATAACATTTTTGTCTGTTTTCACTGAGACGTTTTTAGTACGTGATATTTTTTGCATTGTTTATGTACTTAAAGAATCAACAATTCATTGGCCCTTTAAGATGGGTGATTATTTAAGCCCAACATACATTGATTAATTAGTATATTTTGTATAAAAGGAGTGGTCTGATTTATCTCATGGATTCTGATGAAGTCTCCGATTGGAGACGAAAGCGCTCAATCCATGATTTTTTTATCTCTAGTGGTTTTTTGTCTCTAGTGGTCTTCACTACTCTGTGGATTTATTTAAATAAATTTTTGGGTGAATCAATGACAGTATTCTGTGAATCACTGAAGGTCTCCTTTATTGTTTACCGGATCACCTTGCTTGAATTTAACATTATCCAACCCTTTATGAATTTTGGGTATACCAAAAATTCCACTAACCACTGGGTACGGGTTGCTCATGAATTCATATTCAACTTTAGTCAATTCACCCTGGAACAACATATCTTCCAACAAAAGGTCCATTTTCCGATGAGCGATATTAATTTCATTGATACTGGTTTCTACATAATTATCCTCCATAAGCATAGACATCATAATGCTAACATAATCATTATTGTCCACTATAACCACCCCATTACCTTTATCGGGCTTCATTATACGTATGTTCTCAATCTGTACAAAAGTGTCCATCAATAGATACTCCTCATCTGTCATATTTAAATATGGTTGTCTTGTCCGCTGTTTAAAATGTTCTCTAATATCCAATTCACACATTTTTTCAAAAATAGCAACCATAGGATTTAAGGGTGGATTGAATGTACTTGGTTTTGACAAAATATCCTGTTTATCAATTATATTAATTGTATTAGCAGCATCAAAATGTACTCAAGTTCATTTTTCGTGTGAACAATTTTAAATCAATAAGGGTGTCAACCAAATTACCCTTTCTACACAGAACAAAAGTAAAACCCTTAGAAAAAAGGTTAACGTACTCAGTACTAAAAGAAAAATTAGAATAATTATATAATTTAAAATCATGAGCATTATTTTCCATAACCACTGGATTACTCAAAATACCATATTGTGAATCATCAAAAATATCCCCCTCTAAAGTAGGCAAACCCGTCTCAACAACATTACAAACAATGTTGCTAACAACATTGTTACATGTAACAATCATGGTACTGCCTATCTGCTGTTCAAAATCCTGTTCAATGGGCCACATGTGCCCCCATATATGCCAATTGTATCATGGCATATTGGGAGGAACATTATTTATTCACTAGTGAATTTATTAAGAATATTAAAACATATACGCGATACTTGGACGATATATTTATCATTTGGGAGGGGGAGTTAGCCATCCTGGATGCAATTATTGAATATATTAATAGCACAGTATGGTTTTTAAAATTCACACATGAATATAATTCAGATACTATTACATATGAGATTAACTACTGATAAGGTACATGGTTTAATTAAATCTAACATTTATAGCAAATGTACTTTTTCTAATTCATACCACCAGTACAACAGTTGGCATCCTAACCATCAGAAAAGAGCCATTGTAAAAGGTCAAATGGTAAGAGCAGCTAGGATGGTTATTGATGAAAAAGATTTTGTGGATGAATTAAATTTTATGATTACTTTATTTTTGAATAGAGGTTACCCTAAGAATTTATGTATGGAATTGTTTAATGAGATTAGAAATAAAAGAGATACTGGTTTTTACAAATTTATCCTCAAATCCGATAGTACCATCAATTCTTTTGCAGTGTCCACTACACCACACCACTTGGGGAACTCTCCACTAATGTTCATTTCTACCTTTAATGGGGATTCTGACTGGATTACACAGATGGTTAATAAGAATTGGGGCATCTTACAATTGGACAATAATGTTGAATCAAAATTTGGTAACATGCCTATATTTATATATAGGAAGGATTTATCATTTAAAGACGTTTTTGAAAGATGCTCCTTTTCCAAAGGTCCATCAAATAATAGGATGTTTGGTAATTTTAAATGTGGAAGGTGTTCCACATGTCACCATATTTTACCAACAGGTAGTAAGTTTATGGTTAACAACTATCACATTTTAATCAAGGGAAATTTTGATTGTTACACCAAGAATGTTGTTTACCTCGCTAAATGCCAAGACTGCCCAGCTTTTTATGTGGGCAAAACTTGTAGGCTTTTCAGAGAGAGGGTTAGGGAACATCTTTTGGATATTAAACATCTTAAGCCCACTAATGCTGTAGCCAGACACATTGTTGGTCACAGTGGACATGTTTTTAAATTTTGCATTTTGCAACAGATCAAGTGTGACCAACAGGGTAGGATTTTGGATGTACATTTGGATTTAAGTAAGCTAAAATGGCAACTAAGATTAGATGCACAAAATTACCCTGGTCTTAATGACTATTGTACAATTAAGCCCATGCTCAAGCTTAAACATATTACGGGCAAAGGGTGAATAAATTTAATTTTAGTGTACACTTTAGTTATTTGCATATATTTATTTAGGTTGTTTTTCATGGCAGTATATATTTATTGTTTGATATACATTTATATGTTTTTGGGTTTTTTTGTTATTATTGTTTGTTTAAATATTTGTTTTTATGATTAGTATTCATATTTTATGTTTTTATCATGAATTTATTCTCGGAATTTACCTTAATATTTAATTGATTGTTGGCTAATTTTTCTTGATTAATTAATTTATTTCGTGTGTGAGCCTTCAGATATAAAGTGTGGCTTTATGCAGGCATCATTATTCTGAAGAAGTCCGTATGACAGAACGAAACCTAGGTCAATCGTTGGTCTTGTGTTTGTTTTTGCAATAAAATCTATTTTTGGCTTGGACTTCATTCTCTTGTTTACCTTCTTGGTATTTTCTCCTTATTGCCAAGGAGAGGTGAGTGCTTGTAACAAATTAAGGCTTCCTAGTGCTTTTTGGAGAGTTGTAGAGTAAGTGCTAGTCACAGGTATACAAGATTCTAGTGCTACTGCTGATAAACTAGCTAGTTCTAAGGGAAAATTTGAAGAGCAGACTTTCTGGGACTGGGAATAGTTAACCTTAGCCCCACAGTGTGCAAATGCATGCAAAAGCGTGTATTTATGCCAAAAAGTTGAAAGGGATAGAAATCAGCCCAAAATGGCCAATACAATTGCAATTTTAGAGCTGGTAACCACTCCTCTAGTGTTAGATAGGCAGTACAATGCTCACACTTCTCATTGGTAAGCAGTAGGACCTCCCTCTACCATAGCAAGGTCTGGATTGCTCTGAACACTGAGTCCTGAAACCAGCAAAGCCTGGAAACTGGACTATTTTAGTTACAACAGGGCAGGAAATAAGCAAACAAGATAAAAGTTTTGTTTTTTGTTTTTGTTAAATCAGGTTAAACAATGCAGCTATACAGTAAATAAGCACAAAAAGGCTAATGCACGAGTATATATCCCAGAACAGTAAACTCAATTAAAACTTTGCAAAATTAGAAATTTGAAAATTTAAACTTTTTAAATAAAGCAAGGCAAGTGCACAACTGGAAAATGAGTTACAGGCAGAAATATAGTATAATAAGTAGCTAGTCTACTTTGTAAGCTTTCTGAGAAATGCAGGTAATAAAAACAAACAAAATTAGCAAAAATTAGAAAATTCAGCAAAAAGTACTTGTAGTTGGCACAAAAAGTCTCTCTTGTTTCTGGTACTGTAGTAGTTTGCAGGACGCTCAAACAAGATCTGCTGATCTAAAACAAGCTTAAACACATGCAAACGCACGTACTTATGCCAGAAAGTTGAAAGGGATAGAAATTAGCTCAGAATGGCCAATAAAATTGCAATTTCAGAGCTGAAAATCACTCCTCTAGTTTTAGATAGGCAGTACAATGCTCCCACTATCACCGGTAAGCAGTAGGACCTCCCTCTACCACAGCAAGGTCTGGATAGCTCTGAACACCGAAACTAAAGTCCTAAAACTAGCAAAGCCTGGAAACTGGACAAGTCTACTTAGAAAAGGCAGGAAAATAGCAAACAAGATAGACTTTTAACAAAAAAAAAATTCAGGCTAAACAATGCAGTTATACAGTAAATAAGCACAGTAAGGCTAATGCACTTGAGTGTATAGCCCAGAACAGTAAACTCAATTAAAAAGTTTGCAAAATGAGAAATCAGAAAATTTAAATTTTTTAAATAAAGCAAGGCAAGTGCTCAACTGGAAAATGACTTACAGGCAGAAATACAGTGAAATAAGTAGCTAGTCTACTTTTTAAGCTTTCTGAGAAGTGCAGGTGGTAAAAATGACCAAAATCAGCAAAAATTAGAAAATTCAGCAAAAAGTACCTGCAGTTAGCACAAAAACTCTCTTTCTCATTTCTGGTGCTGTAGTAGTCTACAGGATGCCCAAACAGGATATGCTGATCTAAAACAAGCTCAAACACATGCAAACACATGCATTTATGCCAGAAAGTTGAAAGGGATAGAAATCAGCCCAAAATGGCCAATAAAATTGCAATTTCAGAGCTGGAAACCACTCCTCTAGGTAGTGCTAACATCTGATACTGGTGCTGATTAATGCATTAACTAGCTGCCCTAAGCAAAACTTTTCTGTATTGCAGATTAAAGTCCTAAGAACTAGCTTTAAAGTTTTTTTTTTACTGTTCAGGGTACTGATAATCACCACTGCATGGTGAAAAGCTCCATCAAAACATGCCTAATTTATAGCAGATAGAAAAAAGTTGAAAGCTAACTCCTGTGCCCTCTGGCCAATAAATGACTAAACTTTTGAACTCACTGGAGTGCTTCTCAACTCCAAGAGACCAGGTAAGCATCTTATGCCAGAATATGGATAACTGCAGAACTTCTTAATATTAAAGCATAGCAGATGCAGCTGTCAAATGCAAATTAACACCAAACGACTAAGTCCCTATAAAACTCTCTGACTAATGAAACAATCACACTAAGCCTCCCTGTGTGTTTCCCCAACTTGGACAGACCAGGCTACCTTTCTTCTGCCACTAGAATTGCATTCCCAGTCTTAATGTAAAAACACAATTTAGTTAGCCAAAGGTGAAAATACATCAGACACAAGTCACGCAACTAGCTACATGTAATACTCAATTAAGCTTACCTGTGTGTATTCCAAATCAAATAGTCTAGGCTATCTTTCTTCTGCCAGTATAATTGCAGTCCTTGTCTTCTTAATGGCTTGTGCTTTATTAAATAAGCTACAGCTTTCTGGAAAAAATAAAATGAAATGGTGTGTATGACACATATGCTGTACAATCAACAATTTAATAAAGCACAAGACCAGTATTATTGTGGTTTTAATAACCGGAATAATGAATATGCACCTATACACATCCAGATCTCACTGCACTAATGAAATGGAGCATATTTATCTTAAGAAGCTAATTTTGTCATTCACTTGACAGAAAACACTACACATGAATACAGAAAAAGTAAGAAGTGCACTACATTATGTATGGATGACTTACTTGACATGAAAAAGCCCTTGAAAATGGACGTGTTTAGCAGGCATTTCCTAACACATTCACATTTTGCCTTTACATAAACTGCTCAGCAGCTATTGAGTGCATGTGTTGTGCTATCCCCAAAAGTGATGGCTTGAGTGTACAGCAAATGTAGTGCACTTTCATAGCACTCACATTCAGAAACTGCCATGTTAGGCATTTCTAAAACATCTTTTGTAAAATAAAAGAAATTTTCTTCCAAAGTAACAAAGGCAGATATACACAAGCACATCTTTTATAACTTGGATGAGGGTGGGGAGGTAGGACAGAGTATACCCTGAAATGCCCTTACAAAATTTAAATAAGTTCTTTTTTATGTACAATCAAGTTGCTTTAACAATGTAAAATAAAATATACAATTTAAGATCTCTTTGCTTTAAAAAATGCCTTTCCACTGCAAGAGATGAACCATTTTCTATTTATTTTACATTTGTTAACCGGGAAATTCCAACTGGACCAGATCCATTTTCAGTGGAGGCCTGGGGAGAAACGCTCTGGCATAAAATTATACAAATACAGTACATCCAGCATAATACACAAAACAGGTTACATCATGTATGCTGAGAATAGTAATAGAACAAGAAATTAATAAAACACTCCAGGTAGAATAAGATATAGAGCATAGATAAAAGACAATGTCAGTTACAGTACATCCAGCATAATACACAAAATAGGTTTTATCATGTATGCTGAGCATAGTAATATAACAACAAGAAATTAAAACACTCCAGGTAAAAGAAGATATAGAACATAGGTAAAAAGACAATGTCAGTTGTACATTAGTAAGAGAAGAAAATATTGATTCTACAGTTAAAAGTACCCTTTCAGATGACCAAACCTACAGGGGATTAGAGATCCAGCATGTGATCAGAGAGGAGTTTGGAGAGTTAATAATAGTATGGGTATGGTTATGTGACACAAGGGCATAATCAGGTACTAAAAAGGTGCGATTTGAGGGAGTTTTTGAATATGGATGTGGAGGGTCAGTGGACACAGATAGGGGAAAAGAGTTCCAATTTCTGGCAACAGTGTGGGAGTAGAGTGCTTTCCCTGCATTATTGTTAGCCTTGGTGATGGTAGAGGAGAGATTTTCACTGGATCTTAGATGGCTTGCGGTATAGACAGTAAGTAGGTTGGATAATAAGGGTTGTTTTTCAGGATATTTGAGAATATTGTAGGCTGTGCCCAACTGGTGTAGCTTTGATAGCTCGAGCCATTTAAGTTCTTTTAGTGCGGTACAGTGATGGGCTTCATAGGTTGAGTAGGTCGGAAACTTGGCTATTTTATTGTAACATGATTTTAGTTTGTCTAGGTCACATTGTCTGATTTGGGTAAAGAATGGTGCTGCATATAATAGAGTTGAGAGGAGGTGGCTTTGTGCAAGAGTGACTCTCGCTTTCTGTGAGAGAAAGGACTTACGCCTGTATAGGGAGCCTAGTTTTTTGTGCACTAGTTTTATCGTATGTGAGATTATTGTCTATTTCAATGCCCAGAAATTTGGTGTGGTTAGAAGGGGAGACGGTGGTGCTGTCCTTAGATGTTATGGTAAAGGAGAGGGTTTTTTTTTTATCTATTAGGGGTAAATAGTAGCAGTTTTGTCTTTTTGGGATTTAGAATTAGTTGGATACCTGATATCCATTTTTCTACTGAGTTAAAGGTATCTTGAGTGAGTGTATTTAGGGTGGTGGGAGATGAGGCAGAGCAGATCAGGGTTGAATCATCCACATATTGTATGAGTGTTGCATGTTCTGTAGAGCTATTGAGGTCATTTGCGAAGATAGAGAACAACAGCGGGCCCAGTATAGAGCCCTGTGGGACACCTATGGTGGCTGGAAGTTGTGTAGAAAGAGTTCCTTTCCACTGGACTGATTGTTGCCTGTAAGACAAGTAGCTTCTGAACCAGGCTATAGTAGAGGAGGTGAAGGATAATGATGTTAGTGAGTCTAGTAGAATGGAGTGGGAGACCATATCAAATGCTTTTGAGAGGTCTAGGAAAATGGCTGATACATATTTGTTATCATTACTGTGAAGGTCTATAGGATTAGTGAAGGATAGAAGGGCTGTGGTAGTGGATGGAAACCATGTTGTGTGGTAGATAGTAGATTGTGTGTGTTAAGAAATGTCATCACTTGCAGGTGGATGCATTTCTCAAGAATTTTGGATAAGGGGCAAATGATAGCAATAGGTCGGTAGTTGGAGAATTCGTAAGAATTACCTCCTTTATGGAGAGGAATGATGCGAGATACTTTCCAGAGTTTGGGTATGTAGGATTCTAGTATGGAGCAGTTGACTAGGATGGAGACAGGATATGATATGGAGTCACTAGCCATTTTTAGGTATGCAGCAGGTATGTTATCAGCTGCCATTGTGGTTGGCTTTAGTTTTAGGAGGAGTTTTTTGATAGTTGAGGTGGGCACTGGTAATAGGCTGAAAGAGGGGGTGACGTGGGATAGGTTAGGTTGTGATTAAGGTAGACTGTATTTGGTTATTTGACTGGACAGGGCTAAGATGTATTTAGTAAAATGGTTACTAAATTGAGAAGCTATGTCTAGGGTATTGTTAGTAGAGCTGGGTTCTGGAGTAGTGGTTTTGCCTGGCTTTAGTAGGGAGTTAATGGCATGCCAGAATTTTTGTGGATTATTTGAATATTTCCTTTGGGTGCTAAGATAATAGTTTTGTTTATTTTGGATTCAGCCTTGGTCTTGTTTCTAAGCTGTTGATAGCAATGCCTGGAGCTAGGGGTTTTGTCAGTTTTCCAGATTTTCCAGGATTTATCTCTAGCTTTTAGTAAGGCTCTGGTGTCCCTATTTAGCCAGGGTGCATAGTTGGCTTTAACTCTTATCTTTCTGCTTGGAGCTAGACTGTTAAGGATGATAGAGGAGGTAGTATTGATGTAGTCTACTTCCTGGCCTAACCCAAGGGTCCATAGTGGTTCCCAGTTCCTGTGGCTTAGGACACTATTTAGGTATTGTGGGGTAAGGTTACAGTCATCTCGTACAAATTTGTAGACTACTGGTTTGGGGTGATTGGAGTGTTTATGGTGTAGGAAAGTGGGGGGTATCACTTAGGTCATTTGGGAGACAGCCTACTGTAAAGTTTTGTTTGGGATAGTTGGTTAGTGTCCAGTCCAGTATGGATTCTTTCTTTATTTTCTCATCTATTCTAGTTGATTTTTCAATTAGTTGAGAGAACCCATATAGATTGATAAGAGTAGAGGGGCTGCTGGAGTTACATGCTGCCCAGTCAGTGTTAAGGTCTCCTAGTAGGATTGTTTCCTGAGGTAGATTGTCCTTTGTCCAGATGTATTATGAGTGTGTTGTTGCCTGGAGGTATGTAGCAGCATATTATATTGATGATCTTGGTGTTTCTTATGGATAGGATAAAAAATAAGACTTCAGCATTTTGAAAAGTGGGTGGTGTGGTGTGCAGGAGCTGGAGGTTAAGGGTGTTTTTAAAGAGAATGGCTACTCTTCCTCCTTTACTGTTTGTTCTATCAGATCTAAGTGTATTATACCCTGGGGGGAGAAAGTCTTCATCTTGGATACTGGGTTTAAGTCAGGTCTCTGTAATGGTGAGTACATCAGGGTTGTAGTGGGCTATGAATGCATGTAGGTCTGTTAGCTTGTTGGTAATACTTCTTATGTTGAGATTTAGGATCAGCAAGTCAGATGTTTGTCTTGCAGAGAGGAGACCTGGATTTGGGTGAATGTCACCAGAGGTTAGCAGAGTTTGTAGGAGTGTCACTATGTGTTTTTTAATATTAATTGTTTGTGAGCTTGGTCTATGAGACTTTTTCTTAGTGTGGTGAGATGGTGTCATTTTTGTTAGTGAGTAATATGTAGTTGTAAGATATATGATTGAGGGGCAGACATAGAAGTGTGAGTGGGTTTGAGAGGATGGGGTAGTGTGATAGCAGTAGTTGCGCAGTGGTAGGTCTGTTTGTAAGGAGGTTAGGAAGGTTAGCGATAGTAGAGCTAGTGATAGGGATGTGAGTGTGGGTACTTTGAGTGAGTAGTACAACTAGGATTCCTGGTTGGTTGTGTGTGAGGATAGAGGTGTGTTGTCTGGGAATGTGTTGTTCAGAGTGGGATCAGTGTGGGATGTAACTGGATTGGAAGGTAGGGGGAGGTGAGATGAGTGGGTTTGGCTAGCTATTAGGGAATTAGGGGTTGGACTACTGGTCAGGTGAAGGTGATTAGGGGTTAGAATAGAAGTAGTGTGGGCGGAAAGGGAGTGGAGCAAACCGAGGCACAGCAATGGCGAGCGAAGAGGGCTAACACTGACTCCAAGTGTTTCTTTAGGCTTTAGTAAGTATGTAGTGTTATCTTAAAAATGGTTAAACGTTAAACTGAATTTTTAACTGTATTTTAAACTGTATGTTTGCACTAAGTTATAGACTATGTTATGGGCAAAGAGTATAATTTTCTGACATTCTTAAAAGGATTTAGAATTAAAGCTGGGGTTCGTTACAGATGAAACAGGAGAGGAAATGAAATGCTATTTTATAGATTTGAGTATTTCTCAAAAGAAAATTGACTTTAGTTTGGGGGGCACTATACAGCTGTTTATTCCTGGTGATGTACTCATCAGTACAGAGGTTTGATTAAGGAACTACACAGCAGAAATGTACCAATACACTCACTAACAGTTGTTTAAGTTAATGCAGGTAAGATACTTTTCTGTCTGGACACTTGGAAGTTAAGCACCTACATTAGTGTTTAGTCTCTTTAGTTGTAGGGCAAGTGTCTGTGGGTGCCCAGTGCTCAAGAGAGAAGTTTGGAATTTCCACTGCTTGATATGAGGGACAGACACCTGCTTGACCTGAAGGATGGTTTAGATTACTGAAAGGAAAATGTAAGAAAGCATTAGGTTAAGGCAGCACATACTGTGTGACCAGTCAGATTGGACTTGGTTTAACAATAGTCAATAACAAAAACATCAGGTAATGGTTATTCCTACTTCAGCACCTGATAACATAAAATCTTTTCTTATGACAACATACAAAAGTAAAATGTAAATAATATATAAAGCAGTTCTCTACTAAATTAAGCAAGATGTTTATTTGTCTTTCGGCTTTTCCCGGTTAGGGGTCGCCACAGCGGAACTCCGGTCAGCTAATGATTGGCAGTAGATTTTCATGAACACCGAGGTGCCAGCTCGACATCCAACCTTCAACAAAGGCACACCCATTTACGCATGTCTTTTGAACGCCCACCCATCCGCGGGGAGGACATGCAGACTCCACACAAAAGGCACTCCAGCCGAGAATCGAACGGGAGAACCTCTTGCTGTGAGGCAACAACGCTACCACTGCACCACCGCGGACAGGCTAAATTCAGCAAGATACACTTTCAATAAATATAAAAACTAATCAGTGCAGTTAGAGCAGTGAAATGCAACATGTGAAATAGCCCATTTGGACTTTATTTGGATTTCTACTTGGATTTGAGCTCCTTTGTGGTGGTTCAGTGTTTGGAACAGATTTTTGTTTTTGATTGTACTATTGTGTATTTGTTCCATACTTGGGAACAGGACTTTTTCTTTCTTTACTTTTTATATTTAAAAACTAGCCAATGCAGTTAGACAGAGGAGTGAAATGCAACATGTGAAATAGCCCTTCTGGCTCTATAACAGTATACAAGGCAAACAGAACATATCTGGGTGCATATGTGACAAGCAGAATTATCTAAAGTCATCCTGCAGTGTTAAAAATAACAGAAACAGATAGTATAAGCTGTTGTACTAAAGAATTATGTATTAAACCACAATGTGCAGCATACCTTTACAGGAGGATAATTACACACACACCAGGAGAGACAAACAGCTGCTGTGGGATTTGAAACAAAAAAACAAAATGGCACCCCGGGTTTAAATTACCTCAGGCTATCCAATACAGAACAACAGCTGGAGGAGGGAGGGGCAAAGACTACAGGGAAGGAAAAGGATAGCCAATGGTTAAATGAACTCTCAGACACTCATTATAAAGTGCAAGAGGAAATTAATCCTCTCAGTGAACATTAAGAAAAGGTATGCTACTTTGCACAGTCATTCTACTTTATAATATAAAATCAAGGCAAGTGTAAACATTATCTAATTTTACCCTTACACTCTTAAAATGATTTAGAAGTAAAGTTGGGGTTAGTTACAGATGAAACAGGAGAGGAAATTAAATGCTATTTTATAGATTTGAGTATTTCTCAAAAGAAAATTTACTTTAGTTTGGGGGGTGGGGACACTAACTGGAGAGCATTATACAGCGGTTTATTCCTGGTGATGTACTCATCAGTAACAGAGGTTTGATTAAGGAACTATACAGCAGAAATGTACTAATACACTCACGAACAGTTGTTTAAGTTAATGCAGGTAAGGTATTTTACTGTCTTGACACTTGGAAGTTAAGCACCTACATTAGTGTTTAGTCTCTTTAGTTGCAGAACAAGTGTTTGTGGGTGCCCAGTGCTCAAGAGAGAAGTTTGAAATTTCCACTGCTTGATATGAGGGGCAGAGACCTGCTTGACCTGAAGGATTGTTTGAATTAATTAGTGTTTAGTCTTTTTAGTTGCAGGACAAGTGTCTGTGGGTGCCCAGTGCTCAAGAGAAAAGTTTGAAATTTCCACTGCTTGATATAGGGGGGGGGGGGGGGGGCAGAGACCTGCTTACTCTGATGGGTGGTTTGGATTACTTGAATGCAAAAACTTACAGGAGGATAATTGCAGACCAGTGGAGCACTGTATGATGCTTTCTGTGCTTGTTAAATAACATACAGGAACAAACAGCAAACGCATTATTTTCAGTTAATAACAATACAATACAGGTATACTGCAGTGGTGGTGCTGCAGTAGCGTTGTCACCTCACAGTAAGACGTTGCCCTGTTTGATTCTCAGCTAGAGTGTCTTCTGTGTGGAGACATGCGTGAATAGGCATACCTTCGTTGAAGGTTGTGCATCAGGGCTGACAACTCGGCACATAAAAATCTACTGCCAATCATTAGCAGACTGGAGTTCCGCTGTGGTGACCTCTAACCGGGAAAAGCTGAAAGACACAAGACACAACAAAACAATACAGGTCAGTAAAAACAAAGGCCATTTTGTACCATGGAACACCCTTAGCAGACATTTATAACAAATTCATCTACTAAAATGGGCGGTGAAGAAAGATGTAGTATTAATCAGCAGTTATAATAATACCTAGGACAAAATGACCAAAGAAACATTAGCCACTCCATTTCTTATCAATGACGCTTAAACAAGCCACTCCATTTCTTATCAATGACGCTTGTTTTAGGTCCTGCCTTAAATGTTTAAGCTGATAAAATGAACAGGTAAAATTATAACAAATAACCCACTCTGCGTGTAGTAGTATTAAGCCTATATCAAGAGATTGGTGTTATACTATACTGTCACAGGTAATGGGCAACAACCAGGCTAAAAAGTGAGAAGTTACTCAATTTCATAATTAGAAACTAAACAGCACAAAAAACAACAACTTCAAAAGAACAATATGCAACTCATTTACCAAACATTAATATTACTACATAATACCATATTATGGATTAAATGACATTTCAAGGAATTACTATGCAAAAACTAAACCAAATACATATATGATTTTATATATATATATATATATATATATATATATATATATATATATATATACACACACACACACACACACACACACACACACACACACACACACATAACGCAATACTTCTATAGTCATGCACCAATAAGTCTGGCACTATTTAAGCTCTGGGCATCAAAATAAACTTTGATAAACTTATTCTTGTAAGTGATTAAAGGAAGAAGCTGGAATAGAAAAGTCTGCCCCCCCCCCCAAAAAAAAAAAAACACAAATATTTCCAATCCATTTAAGCTTTGGGCATCAAAATAAGCTTTGAGAAATATTCTTGTAAGTGATTAAAGGAAGAAGCTGGACTAGAAATCTCTGCCCCCCCCCAAAAAAAAAAAAAACACGAATACCTCCATTCCATTCATAACACACATCTCTGTACATACAGCTGCAACATTTTTCAAATCTTTTTAAACACATTTTTAAAAGCTGAAGTCCTAACAATAAAACAGCTTATTTTCTTGACAACAAATCATGGAGCTTATGTTTGCTGAAACAACCCCCCCCCCAAAAAAAAAAAGAGACAAATGTGCTCTCCCTCAGGCTATTTATAATGTGGAGAGCTGAAGTAATTGCTTATTACATGAATCACTTGTCAGAGCATGCAAAACGTAGCAGCCAAAATAAAATCCCAAGTGAGCTTATCCTTACTGTGCTAATGACATCACCCCTTTTGGGTCATTGAAATAATTGGTAGCTGCCACTCCCAATTTAAAGCTATCAGTACTATTTATATAATTTTATTTTATCTATCTGTCTGTATATCTGCCCATCTATCTATCTATATATCTATCTATCTATCTATCCTTTGTTGACCAGGTTAGTCCCACTAGGCTAGTCGCCTCTTTTTCAAGGGAGACCTGAGGTGGTATTTACACTACAAGGGAAAATTTGGCCAGGGCATTTGTTTGGAAAAAAGATGAAGCTCAAGGCAGGGATATAGCAGGAAATGTTTGTTTGAAACATTATCTTCTCCCACCTGGAGCAAAAAAATGTATGCAACTCCAATTCCTGCTCTTCGCAACTTGCAATGTATACTACAGTGTCAGCTGCAGCATTACCATCTAAGTATGTTCTATACAGATGACGTATAGAGGGGCAGGTGACCTAATGACAGAAAAACATTCCAGCTCACAATGAAAGAATGTAAATATCAGGTTATAATCTAATACAGCAAAAGATTTTTGGACTAGCACACACGGTCATAGAAGCATTGCCAGCTCCATATCATCGCAATGAAGTCATGTGCTCTATCTTGTACTTTTCATTCATCGTCGGTACCATGTTTATATCCTCCTACTATTATTTTAGAAACCTGAAGTTGTGTGTCAAACCATCTTCTATGGCTCCAAGTGAAATTGTCAGGGCGATCAGTACAAATTCCATGTAGGCCATGTCACAGTGGACCATTTGTGTGATGGCATAAAAAGTTATGAGAGCTTGATAATTCAATCTGTACTTCAGTCTGTACCCATATACAAAAGCATCTCCATTCCTGCAGCTTGTAATCGTACTGTACATTCCATGATGGACTTGCTAGCACTATCTCATGTAAGACCATGTGACCTAATATGACCTGTGGAATATTCTGCAAAACTGTAGAATACTTTTTTTTTTTTTTTTGTGCTGTATGAATATAGCAGTTGCTGTGCTGATATTTTTGGTATTAAGTCAAATTAATTCTTGGTAGGTTTCCATCAAGGACCCCCGCTCTTCATCATGTCTGTGCATGATTTTCATGAAAAGAATATCAATCCACAAGGTGGATTTGGAAATATCTGATTCTACAACATGTATAAAAATAAATATCTAAGGTATTTTAGTGCCTTGACTATGTCTTTCTTCATCATAGTACTGGTGTGCATTTAGTATGCTATGGTATGATAGTATGCTATGGGTATATTTTATTATTCTGAAACAGGATACCACACATTATTCAAGGGACCTTCTGCTAGAGTTTTGCTTGGTTCATGCTTTCAAGCATGATTCAGATATGCCCTGGCTTTGTTGAAGGCTACATAGTTTGGACTAGCACAGAGGTGGGTGCCAGAGATGAACTGGTGTGGTGTTTTCTGTTTATTTGGATCTTCTGCCTACTGGGTGGCCAAGCACCATCATGGAATGAAAATTTCTGACTTTTTGGACTTACATTTTCTATAAGATACCGAGAGAGGCACATAGTTTGATTGTCTAGGCATTAAGTAGCTGGGAAGCACTGGTCCCTATGCAGGCCCCTTATTTCAATGTCAGGTCCATCCACAGCAAAGCTGGTATTATTTTAGAGTTGCTGCATGATGTTTACATCACCTTCATTACAGAAGTTTGGTTGGGTGAATATTTCTGTTCTTGTTTGGCAGTTTCATTTTCCTCCAGGTTTTCAGGGGTTCAGCACCTTAGAACTGGCATGATTAAAGGTGGAGGTTGCAGTTTGCTGTCACACTCCACTGAATCTGGGCAAGAAAAAGTTTCAAGAGGTTAACAAATTAAATCAGAGGAAGAGTAACAAGTTGTGGGTTTCTAATTGTTTACTATTCACCCATAATTTAATAGACATCATTGTTTACCAAATCTTGTTTTCTGTCTTCTGCAAGAAGCTGTCATCACCAGGATACCCACTCACCCTGATCTTTTTTCACTGGACTTCACCAGGGATATCAAACTGCTACAGTATGTCTTGAGTATGCACCCGCCCTCCTTCACCAGTATGGGCACAACCATTCACCCCTGCCCATGTTTTATCCCTCTACAGCACTAAAAAGAATCCTCTTGGCATACTGATCAGTCTATATCTCTGTCCTTAACTACGGTCAAGAGCTGTGGGTAATGGCAAGCAAAATGAGGTCACAGGCACCAGGGGAAAAAAATCACATTTCTCTGAAGGGTCTCTGGTCTTATTCTTCATAGCAGGATAAGGTAATCAGTGATCCAGAAGAGACATGAAATAGAGCCACTGCTTTTTCAACTTAAGAAATGCCTTCTGAGATGGATGGAGATTTTTGTATTTTCATTTATAAGTTTGCTGCTGATTAATTGAATTATTTCAATGTGGTGGTGGTTTTCCATTCTCTGTTTGCTACATCATGACTGACCTCCTTTAGGGTGGTCTCATTTTATTATGTGTATGTTATACAGAGAGTACCCTGAAATGAAGACCCAGATGCAGTTAAATCGATATTAAATAATCATCTTGAAAATGATTTGGTTGTGTTTTGAGTGCTGTGAGATTTTGGTTGATTTTTTTGGAGTGCTGGCCTAGTTTTGGGCTAGAGTTACACCAGTGTTATAACTGCATCATTATACAATGACTCCACATTAATATTCAAAAACGTGCACACTGATTGGTCAGTGTGCATGTTGCAAATCCAAGTTATAGTAATGGAAAAAGGTCCGGTCGCCTAGACTTTTTCAATTACTATAACTCTTACAGCAACACTGTCTCGCTATGTTAAACTCGTTTAACATAGCGAGACAGCTTTAAAAAAAACAACGGAGATTCTCTGTTTCTTTTTTTAACGCTGTCTCGCTATGTTAAACCTATTTAACATAGCAAAACAGTTTGTAAAAAGCAACGGAGATCTTGCTTTCTCTGTTGCTTTTTTCAAAACTGTCTCGCTATGTTAAATGGGTTTAACATAGCGAGACAGCTTTAAAATAAGCAACGGTGATTCTCCGTTGCTTTTTATAAAGCTGTCTCAATATGTTAAACCCATTTACATAGCAAAACAGTTTGTAAAAAGCAACGGAGATCTTGCTTTCTCTGTTGATTTTGCCCTCAGCTCTGATGTACTGCGTAGGTGTACACTTGCGCAGTACATCAGAACTGCCGCAGAATACCAGACAGCTTCCGAAGGGCAGCAAGGAGGCATTATACAAAGCCATTATTTAAGAAAAGTAATTATTTTTTTTTCTTAAATAATGTCATTGTATAATAGCAATAACCCACTTCTGGGTGTGGGCAATGCTGGATTTACCCATGGTTGGCTTTGTTTGGCTGCTCGGGCTTCGCCCTCATGACCAAACCACACCAACCGTGGGTAAATCCAGCATTACCCACACCCAGGCATGGCTTATTGCTATATTATAACACAGTTCAGTAGTGGGGCAGGCTTAATTTGCAAAGATTTCAGTCAGCTGTTTGATGTTTGACTCCTGCAAAAAGTACTTATTTCATTTACCTTTTAGACTTTTCTCATTATAGACATAATGCCTTAGTACATGGGAGATATCTGTACAAGTTTTTTGAAGCTGAACTTTTGGAACATAATCGTCCTGTGTGGAATTTCAAGGCCTGGCCATTTATTTACTCAAAGAAACAATTTTTTGTGGTGCTAATTTTTATTTGTATAGCTGCCTGGCAAGTCAAATTTTTGATTTTTCATCCTGTTGTCACCATTATTGGTCACCCTAAACTTCTAGCCTGTTTAAGGAGGTGATGAGGTTGGAAAAGTTTGGGTGGACTAATTTCTATGAACAATAGATGTTTACAATTTAAAATGAGGGAAATATTTAATTGCCGGGGATTTTAAAGCCCCTGCTAATCTGACATTGGGTAAAAAATATGGAAGAATGGAGGTGCATCGAATAGTTAGGAAGGCTTTAATAGATGGAAGGCTTTAGAAGGATGGGGGATATTTGGAGGAGATATTTCACATAGTAAAAGGAATAAACTTTTTCTGGAGATTTATGGATGCAGGAAAGTGTGATAGATAGATTTTTAGGCAGATACCCTTTCTAGTTAGACATGATGAATGCTACTTTTGGAGAAATTTGTTTATTTGAGCATCCACAGATTAGATGTGGTGTTATGTGGGAGATCCCCAGCAAAAGGATAGATGATAGGAAGAGAAACTCTGGGTTGGGAGAAATAGCTGTGGGGAGCTGAATGTAAGTTAGTTGTGGGTGAAGTTTTATCATGTATTACTTGTTCTGAAGAAATGGAAGTATATGTTTGGTGGGATGTTATTAAGTCTGCAATGATGGTTGAACATTATGAGCATGGAGAGATTCTGGGCTAGAGAATAACTTGTGGTTATTAAAGACTTGGAAGGCAAGTTGAAGAGTATTCAGTAAAGAGTCTATAGTTTGTGAATCAGAGTACTTGAGCAGATAAGAGAACTGGTTTAGAGTATTAACTATGTAGTTGAATGAGTGTTGAAAAGTGTACAGGATATTTGGTGGCGGCAGTAGGAATGGCAAGGAAATGGTTGGCATGGTGTTTAGAGATAAGAAAGATGGAATGTCTCGTAAATGAAATGGGGGGGGGGGTCTTACAGGATAGGCAAGGCATTTTGAAGGTTTTGGTGGATTTTGAAAATTATATTAATTGAAGTATGTTGAGACGGAGGAAAGGTAAAGTGAGGGGTATCATGGAAAGAATTTTAATGGCAAATATTTTGAGAGAGGATGAAAGGCAACATTTGGCTGAAAAGGTAAATGTTAACAAGGTGGAGCTTATGCTGAGGAAGTTGAAAATGGAAAAGACCTTGGGGGTTGATATCCTGGGGTGGGATTCTGTAAAGATATGGGAGATGTTTCATTTGTGTGCTTCTGTGATATTTGCAAAAGTGCCCTGTTGATATTTCCTGTGTCTTTTACACAAATGCAGGTAGTACTTATTCCTAAAGGGAGGCAGGGCAGAGTACAGTCAATAAATTATAAATCGATTATTTCAACCCCTGTGGATGCCAACATTTTGGCAATGATTTTGGCAGAGAGATTAGAGGCACTTATTTCAGATTTAGTAGAAGAAAATGAAAAAGGGTTTTTGCAAAATGAAAGACAACTGGTGGCTTTTAGAGAAATGTATTCTGGCAGCACAGAAGGAATGGTTTATGAATGTGGGGTTACTTGTTTTTTATATTATAAAAGCTTTTGATATGATAGCGTAGGCATTTCCATTAAAGATTTTTGAGTGGGATTGGGATAGAAGATTAGGAAATAGTTGCAAACCTTAGACACCACACCCACAATTCAACTTACTGTAAATGAGGAAAAGACAGAATAGAAACAGATGAGTAAGGGAGTGAGGCGGGGTTGCTATAGATACAAATGAATAAGGGAGTGAGGCGGGGTTGCTATAGATACAAATGAGTAAGGGAGTGAGGTAGGGTTGCTATAGATACAAATGGGTAAGGGAGTGAGGCGGGGTTGCTATAGATACAAATAAGTAAGGGAGTGAGGCGGGGTTGCTATGGATACAAATGAGTTAGGGAGTGAGGCGGGGTTGCTATAGATACAAATGAGTAAGGGAGTGAGGTGGGGCTGCTATGGATATAAATGAGTAAGGGAGTGAGGCGGGGTTGCTATGGATACAAATGAGTAAGGGAGTGAGGCGGGGTTGTTATAGATACAAATGATTAAGGGAACGAGGCGGGGTTGCTTACTGTCCCTGTATATTTTTATTCTTGTAATAGAAGGTCTGATAAAAAGGGTGAAGAATGCTATTGTACAGGATGAAGAAGGTCACAAACATTTTTGTTAGTTTGTTGATGACTGTATATTGATATCAGAATATTTAGCTAGAGTGATGCCACTGGTGAAGGTGGTATTTGAAGCACTTCAGAAGTAATCAAGGCTAAACTTTTATTTGTCTAAAATGATCCAGCACTGTTTTGGGAAGGGAGAAAGATGTGTAGGAGAAGCAAAGAGAGTTCTGAAATAAGAGATTAAATATTTGAGACTTAAACTATATAAGAGGTGGGAGAAAATTTTGTGTTAATTATGAAAATCTTACTACTCGTGTAAACTTTTGAGTAGATGGTAGAGTAAAGGGTGCACATAGTTAAACCACACTAATATTGTACCAATGATGTCATTTTGAGCAATGAGTTTGTTTTGATATATTACATTTTATAGGAGAGTAAATAGTTAAGAAATATTCAGTCATGTTGTAATACGTTTGTATACAGGAAATTGGGGAAGTGTTCCTAGGAGAGTAAATAGTTAAGAAATCTTCAGTCATGCTGTAATACGTTTGTATACAGGAAATTGGGGAAGTGTTCCTAAGGAGAGGTTAAGGTTATCAAAAAAGGTGTGGGGGGATGCTAGGTTTTAGTTTGTTGTCATGACAGTTCTACTGGCATTTGTTACTAAAATAATTAACTATAGGGTAAGTGATTTCATCACGATAAAGTTTGGCTTTAAAAAAATTAACACAATTATGTAGATCTATTAGTGGATTAGTAGAAACAAGGGATAGCTGATTGCAAAGTATCTGAGTAAGGGGGGTTGAAATAATCAGGAAGTTAAAGTAGCCAAGAGTGAATTGGAAACATTGGCAGTGGGGGGAGGGGGGGCAGGGAATCAGAGATGTGTTAACCTCTACAGTGTAGGAGGATGGGTTATTCCTTTTAAGAGGGAAAGATTTTGCAGAGCAGATTTATTTTAGGGCTTCTGAAAGGCTGATACAATATATAGACAGAAAGCAGCAGTTAAGGGGAAGGTGGAAACGAGGTGGAAATGGACAGTTACGTTAGGATGTATCTATAGTAGTTTGGTATTAGAGAAATGTTGTAGCATTGTAGCTCAAAAAAAAGAAAAAAAGCTTAGCTTGAGGTGCTCTATAGCAGAAATAGAGTTCCATCCTACTGTGTGGCAAGTCAATTTTAGGATGGTTAATCGGGTTAAGTGGATCCCAGTCATTTGGGACCAATGTATATATTTTTTGCACAGGGAGTGCAGGACACCACAATGGATTAGTCAGATGTAGATTCAAGTGGTGGAGAATGTTGGTTTTGTAAAGAATCTAAAACAGGTTTAGCTCATATGTTTTGGAATTGTCCAAATGTATAGGGAATTTAAAAGGGCCGTGTTTTAGATTTGGCAGCTACTTACAGGAAGAAAGGATTTAGAGGAATTGAAGTTTGCAATGTTAAGGACTGCGGCTAAACAGAAGTGGAATCTAAATGAGAAACACAGATAACAGTGGTGGGGGTATGGATTAGGAGTATTATTGTGAAAGTTTGGGAGGAGAGTCTAATGGAATTCTGGATAGATTAAAATGAGGAATATGCACACATATAAGAGGGGTTTCTTGGCTCTGTTCAATTGGAGGCATAGAAGAGAGTTAATCATCTAAGTCAACATGTAAGACAGCATTATTTAAGGAAGGAAAGTTAAGCAAGAATGTAACATTGTCAGGTAACTGGGATGTTTAGGTGACTTTGACTTTTCTTCAGCTCCTTTTTTATGCTAGCTTTTAATATTTCTTATATTTTTGCATTACTGTGATTTATAGGATACAGTGTGAAGAAAAAGGTATTTTTGATTAATTGTTGATCACAAATTATATGTTATGTATTTTTGTACTATTTGAACTGTGTGCATGTATAACTTCAGTGTTTTTTTTTCAAGTTAAATTGCTTTACTTGCATATTAAATAAAATTAAAAAAATGCTTTGCTTGATTGAGGAGCATCTTGACCTTTTTATGGTTCAGCTTTTGGACTTAGAAGTTGTTATTTTCTTTTTAATATAAATTGGTTACTATTTCAGAAATTGTTATTTTCCACTGGTTGATGTCCTAGTTATAGTACTTAAAATTAATTATAGCCAGTTATAGGTGGAATACCTTAGGCAGTTAAAACAGACAGCAGTCAAATCAAATACCTTTCTTATGGGTGACTTCAGCTATCCAAGCATAAATGAACAAACATTTACTCTAAACAAATATGCCCAGAGATTTCTGGATGTTGTAAATGACAATTCCTTCTTGAACGTACTCTCTCAAACATTGTTCTGAATTGCACTGGCCTTCTTGATACATTCTCCCTAATCTTGCTATAATCATCTCTATGAAAAACTGTTTTGTGGCCCCTAACTAAATGCCAAGAAATGCATAATAATATCCTTTGGGAAATCTTCCCCACCTGGTAATTATTATACTGCCAACACACCCCTAAGAGTTTATGCAGTAATCAGGGACATGGGTACACACACAGACAGTAATCTAGCCTTTGACCATCACATCAGTATTGAGAAAATCATTATATGTTGTGCAAATTATAAACAAAGGTATTGCATCTAGGACGTAGTCAGTCATTGTTCCACTGTATTCTGCATTCATCATACCTATCATTGAGTACAATGTCCCCATTGGTATGTACCTAACCAGGCATATCCAACAATTGGAATATCCACAGAGGTTCCTCACTAAAAGAATACAGGGCATAAGTAATATTTTCTCTGCAGACTGACTCAAGGCCCTATCCCTGTATTCTGGCTCCTACATGCTGTTGAGGGGGATCTATGCCTGGAATACAGGGAATTATCAGACCCCACTCTGATGGACCTCCTGTATATCCACAAAACAAGCAGCACCATAAATACCCATTCTAAAGACTTAATCCTTGCCTGTGATATAAATAGGAACTGGTGCAGAGACAGGTATGTATCCCAGAGACTACTCCATCTCTGGAACAGGCTCCCCATCCAGGTGAAGTAGAATTCCTCTCTAATCCAATTCAAATGTAACTTGGACAATTGGATGGGGAAGAGGAAATTCATCTCTACATGCAGCATGTAAATGGTTCATCTCCCAGGCCCCTGCTTGTAAATATTTCATCTACCAAGCCCCTGCTTACATTTATTAAGGGTACCAGAACTTGTCAGAGATTCAGGATGCATGGCTAGGCTGAAAAAGGCCCTTGCAGTTGTTAGCCTAGTAAACACCTATTCACCTAAAAGCTCCTGTATATTCTGGGATTATTCTAAGACCAATTATTTACTATTTACTGATCTTACAGAGTATCATAAGTGGCATAGCTCCCCCAAAAATCTTGCAACTGAGGCTGCCTTTTACTGCTATGAATTTTACTCCCTCTTGGATAGATGATTTAGGGCATCTTTACTAGGATGAAGCAACTATAATGGAAATTTTAGAACTAAATTCATGTGGTGGAACTACTAAGTGAACAAATTCTATAATAAAAAGAAAAAGCCTCTAATCATGTTTAAAAGATGTCCACTTCATCATTATAAATGGAATTTAAAACTGATAAGCAAGTCTGTCATACTTACCGTTAGGAAATGTAAGGCCAGCTATAAACCTATATTGCAAGTAATTCATAATTCAAAAGATAACCATAAGGCCTTCTTCAGCTATATTAGGAAGACCAAAAGTAACCTAAAGTTCAGACTCCAAGGACACTGATAATATTCTTGG
Organism: Protopterus annectens; assembly: GCF_019279795.1. NCBI lineage: Eukaryota > Metazoa > Chordata > Ceratodontiformes > Protopteridae > Protopterus > Protopterus annectens. The sequence goes on along the minus strand of NC_056738.1, from coordinate 535,633,649 downwards.
AGACAAATTCACTCTACTGGCTCTCTCCCCCCGTATTACCCCTTCACAATCCCCTCCTGAGATCAGTTTGTACCAACTCCATTTGTCATCTCCCAGAATAAAACAAACATGACTTTTACATGCTTCCTGACAATATCAGTGGATGCTCCCTGAAAACTGTAAAGTCTGAGTTAGCAACCCCCCCATCAACACTCTACTCTCAGTATCTCCACTGGTTATGTGTTGTATAGTGGAGAAATGCAGTTGTGGTGCCCTAGCATAAAAGGTGGTCCTTCTGCTGACCCTCGGCATTGCAGACCTATCGTTTCACTTGGATTATTTGCAAGGCGTTGGAATGTGTTATAGGTGAAAATATAAGCAGTTATATAGGTGACCTTATATCCCTGGATACGCAGCAGTTTGGCTTTGTAAAAGAGAGAAAATATCTGCCTCTTTGCAAGGGTTGCAGAGGCCATGGATAACTGGAATATAGTCCACATTGCTTACCTAGACCTTGCCAAGGTCTTTGGCACTATACTCCATGCTGGAATTATTGATAAACTCTCCCAACTCAACATTGACTTATACATGGTTTGGCTGGATTGGTTATTGGCTATGTGCCTAGAGTCATACTATTATGTTAGGGGGTGGATGTATTTTCTCTAGACAGAAAATTTTCACTTGTGGTGTCCTGCAACGCTCTGTTCTGGGTCCCCTCCTCTTTAGTATATATTTCAGTCACAAAAGCCAATATCAATAAACTATGGCTAATCAAGTTTTCTGATGTTTGCAAAATGAGGGCAGAAGTTTGGCTTTGTAAAAGACAGAAAATATCTGCCTCTTTGCAAGGGTTGCAGAGGCCATGGATAACTGGAATATAGTCCACATTGCTTATCTAGACCTTGCCAAGGTCTTTGGCACTATACTCCATGCTGGAATTATTGATAAACTCTCCCAACTCAACATTGACTTATACATGGTTTGGCTGGATTGGTTATTGGCTATGTGCCTAGAGTCATACCATTATGTTAGGGGGTGGAGGTATTTTCTCTAGACAGAAAATTTTCACTTGTGGTGTCCTGCAATGCTCTGTTCTGGCTCCCCTCCTCTTTAGTATATATTTCAGTCACAAAAGCCAATATCAATAAACTATGGCTAATCAAGTTTTCTGATGTTTTCAAAATGAGGGCAGTTATCAAACCATAATCTGATCCTCAAATTCTCCAAGCAAGAACTGGACCAAACAAATGCTTGCTGTATTAATCATGGGTTTACCCTTATCACCAAGAAATTCAGGACGGTTTCCTTTGATAAATCTAGCATCACTACTGCCTACTATATAGGCAATATTCCACTTAATTTTGGCACAGTCATCAGGGACTTGGGTACATATGTTGATAACAGACTCCGTTGGCCACCATGACTCTGTGGTGGTTAGAAAATAATTCTTTGCACAGCTTATCCTTTGTGAGGTCTACTTCAGATGATCAATGTTTCAGAACATTAAACATCATATGGTCGAAGACCAGATCATTGAAGTTCTGAAACATCACATTTTCTAAACGGAGATTGCTGTACAGTGCAGAATGGGAAATTTACCATTTTCCTCACTGTAGTGCGATCTTGGAGTTGGTATATTTACATAGCAGAGGGTGTTGGGGTGCAGCAGGGCTTGTGCCCTGCAAAAACGTATTTCAATTTTTTTTTTTAATTTGATGTTCAATGTTTCAGAACGTCGATCATCTGGTCTTCGAACATATGATGTTCGATGTTCTGAAACTTTGATAATCTGAAGTAGAACCCCTTTGTGGCATCTCCTTTAGGTCTAAAGAAGTTGTAACACCATTTTATTTAATCCTTATTAGACCTATCATTAAATACAATGTACCTTTCTGCAGGTACCCTCAAAAAAAAAAAAAAAACTAAATCAGCTTGGTAGACTTCAACATTTGCTCAATAAAAAGATCTTAGGTCTCAGTACCTTTAGTTATTCTGATTGACTAAAAGCTCAGTTACTCGTCTCTGTGTCATACAGGCACCAGTAGCTGTTCTCTACTTTGCTTCTGTGCATCACTCTTTAAAGTCATTCATCTAAGCAGAATAAATGATACAGCAAACACCCATTCTACAGATCAAAACTGGCTGGCATGACAGATACCTAACCTCACTAAAACAGCAGCGCAGCAGAAGAAAACAAAATGGAATAAACCAGTACTGCAAAATGCAGCTCAGTCAAACAAGTTGAATCAAGCTAAAACCATTTATTGTGACAGATACCTAATCCGACATATGACCATTTGTAGAATAAGCTGCCCTTACCTAACTACCTTTAAAACCAATCTGGATAACTGGGTTGGTGATCACAAATTTCACCAGGAATATGTGGAGAAACTCAACTTTATGGAAAGCACCTGCAAGACCACTACCAGTGCTGGAATTTGTGTGGCTTAGCTTCTTGATAGTTTCTTTTGGTCATAAGCTTAGTAAGAAATTATGAACCTATTACAGTGTTAAACTTTTTGTTTTGTATTTGGATATGATCTACTATTTTAGACTACTTTATTTTTCAAGGATTGTGACTTGCCATGTACTGGCTTAACTATTTTTAGTTTATTTAACTTTGTTTAATTCCATGATTAGTTGTCAGCTTAGGTCTGTTACAGTTCTTTCTAACGACTGACTCATTCTTTTTAAAAAATTTTTAGTTTTTGGCTATCCTCAGTTTCATGACCTTTATTGTATAACTTGGATTGACTGTTGGTGTTGAGGCCTGTTATCTATCCTGTTTCCTATTAGTGGTGTTGCTATTTGTAAAGGGATTAGTATTAGCAGAAGACACAGGGCAACTCTGCCTCACCATTGATGGAAGGTCCTTCTAGAAGAGAGTGCAGCCAGATCACACTCAACTTTGGTACCTGCCATGGTGTAAAGTATGTTACTGAGACTTAATATTGCATATATCTGTTGATTCCTTTATTTGTCTGGGGCAAGTAATAGTGATCAGTTGTTCTTTACCCCTGCCAATATCGTTATGTCTCAATACTGATCTACTGGATGTGTTTGACCACTTGTGAATTGGAGCCATCTGCATCCAGTTTTGGAACTTCCTGCTTGGATACCTTGAGTCCAGTCCTTTTTTTCCATGGCTTTTAAAGGAGACTTCACCTTCTCCTATTCTTAAAACAGCTAGTTTGCATAATGATAATGTGGGTAACTAAAGACCTTTCTCCAACCTCTCCTTATTGGTAGGGTTCAAGAAAAGGGAATCTCTGCGTAGTTGGATTCCTGTTTGAGTATTAATTAGATTTATGATACACCAAGGCCTGGTATTTGTTCTTAGTATAGTATTGGAACAGGGTTACAATTGTTAATGATCTCCTACCAGTAAGACATTAATGTTGTTGTTCCAGCTTGGCCCTTTTAGACCTTTTTCTACCTATGGGCCTTATTATAGCAATAAGAGTTCCATAAAATAATGTAATGCAGTGCAATATGTGGTAAATATGCATAAAACCATGCAATTTATACTGCCCTGCACAGATCTGGGCTCACACATACTCATCAGTTATCTTGAGTGACCCTTTATTAAAATCAGAACACAAAAAAAGAAAATATGAGGTAACAAAAACATTACAGGCTTTCTAAAGTGAGTTATGTGTAAACTAAAAATAATTTGTATAGGGAGGGAGGAATGATAATATTGCCATCTTAGGCTAAATGTGGTAGCAAAGAATTTACTAGTCGCATATTTATCTTGTTAGTCACTCTGTAGGGGGTATGGATAACCCACTACTATGGGTGAATCATGACAAATACCATTCTGAAGAGTTTTAGTTTATCCTTTGTTAGCCACTTTGTCCAGTACAGGATAAGCCATTGCACTCCACTCCAGCCTCCCACCTGCAGTTACCAATAATTTCTCTGGCTGCATAATTATCAAAAGCTCTGTTAAAAAAAAAACACTGAGGACACTCGCAGAATCACTTCTATACATTTCTAATTTACAATCATGTATGTATATCACAGAGGATTATGATCAGATCACTGATTATAACCCACTTATTATGTGTTCAAGAGATGGATGGCAAGAAATTCACCTCGAGCGTGAAGGCTATGAGCAGAGAAGTATTCATAATTCTTTGTAAGTCATAGAGCTTTATCTGTTCCATTTACTACTAGTTATAGGAAAAAAAGCCATAAAACACTTAGTGAGTCAGAGAGGTAGTGTAACATAGTCTTTTATGTTTACACTCACCTTTCATACCTCTAAACTGTCTAGATTTTCACAGGATGTCCATATTATTGCTTCATATGTTTGGTCTGCTCCTCATAAAATCTGTATTTTTTGGACAAACAACTAAGGATTGACCTTATTAAGTAATGAAATCCATTTGAGTTTCAGAGTTCATATAATTCAGAAAGTGAATGCTAATACATCCTGTGATCAACTGACTTTCTTTGGGAAGTTGGGGATACTTTACCGACATGGACAGCAGACAGAAAAAAATCTTTTATTTCTGCTTCTTTGCCAGTCAGTACAGGCAGATTTTATTGCCTGGCGCAAGACCTGACCTTAATAACATAAGCAGGGGTTCTTAACATTTGTTAAGGTAGGGTCGCATGCCACTGTGGCGCTTAACTGGTTTATGTTTTTCTGAATATCAGAGAGTAATCAGCATGCTCCATGCTCTACAAGTGCATACCGTACTTAAGCTCAGTAGATTTCTCTCTCACGGTGAAAAAGTATATCAGCTCTGTAATATGTATGTTGTCCATGTGCTCCACAAATGGCTGGTTTGGAGCTGAGAATGGAGAATGAAGTAAACATGATCAGAGCTGGATTATGAAAAAAATTCAGAGATAACCATGTTAAAAATGGGAGTCATTGCAAAAATGAAGATTGAACATTCAGCATTATGACTTTCAATATATTACTTTTCAGTAAGTTGATACGGACCTGTCATAGATAAGGTTGGAGTTCAGTGTAATAGCTAAGGCATTTACTTCATAGACACAAGGTACATGGTTTGATTCTCACCTTTGAATCAATGTTGTCTATGCTTAAAATGGCCTGCAAGGGCAGCTAGCTGAGAACTTGCCTATGAAACTTGAAAAAACACAGGAGAATGGAGTAAAATAAATAGAAGTAACCAGCCTTTACAGGCCACATTCAGTATAATTAACATAAACTATATATCAATAAAACATTACTTAAATTCTAATGGTTATTGAATAAGTCAATGTGACATTTGCGAGTCATATTTGCTGGTAACATACTTTGTCAGTAAAGACTTGTGGTACACCCATAAGTGTTACTTTAAGCAGCATTTAAATGCAGATTTCTTAGAAGGAATATTTGAATGACAGACTGCTTTGGGATAAAAAGTAGCGATGATAGTTTAGCAGGTACACTTACTGTATAATAAAACACTAATGCAATACACTGAGAGCTCTGATTATGCTTCAAAATAAGGGAAAATAAGCTTGTTCTACCTGGGTTCTTATGTGTGAACTTCCCTATTGTAAAATCGATGTTTCACTGCTACATAGATGGCAGTCACAAGGGATCTGATCAGAAAAGCAAACAGCAGCTTCAAAAGCCATAACAATATGTCTAGCATATACTAAGTAAGCAGTTGAAATTGTCAGTACTATTTAATGCTCTGATGTTCGCATTCATTTTTGAAATCTGTATCATAACAAGGTGCTAGGACTTCCAATGTGTTTCTTGTGACCTAAATGTAACTATTTAGTTCAGGTTCTGGATACCTGAAACTGTATCTATTAAGTCTGTATTATAATAATGTGCTAGGACTTCCACTGTGTACCATACCTACCTAGGAAATGGTAATAGATTTGGGATCACAAGTAGGCTGTGACCTTAACTTTGACCACCATGTGTCTACTGTTGTAAGGAAGGCTTTCTACATAGCACACTTGATTAGCAAAGGCATTGCCTCTAGAGCAAAGAAGGTTATAACCCCCTGTACTTGTCAGTAATCAAGCCCATAATTGAGTATAGTGCCCCATTTGGCATGTACCATAAAAAGCACCTGTACCAACTGGAGAGACCTCAGAGGTTTCTAAGAAGATCAAGGGACTCCAGCATGTGCCTTACACAGACCATCTAAGTCCCTGCCATTATACTCAGTATCATATAGACTTCTTAGGGGAGACAAGACTTATGCCTGGTTTACGGAGCAATCTCCAACCCAAACCTAATGAATTTGCTGCACATCCGTAAATCAAATGGGACTAGAGCTACCCATTCCAGGGACCTAAATATGGCATGAGACTTGAATAGGACATGCAGGAGGGACAGATTTATCTCCCAGCGACTGCCACATCTCAGAATAGGATGTCAATTCATGTGAAGCACCTCTATGACACTGTTCAAAAGGAACCTGGACAAGTGGATGAAACACCGTAAATTCTTACCAGGCATAGTGTCCACAACCCTCCTGGACATAGGTAGTGATTACTAAATACATTCCTGGGTATTGACTAGAGTATCTATGGTATTACATTGGAATGAAACGGCTAGGCTTGAAATGACCCCTGGGTTGATAGCCTAGTAACCTCCTATGACCCTATGATTTCACCTGAATGTAACTATTTAGTTCAGCTTCTGGATACCTGAAACCTAAAACTGCCTAGTACTATGTATGTTATGCTTTCCTGATCATTAAATATCTGTTACTTATTTATGAGGCATATATGGATAATTCCTAAACCTGAATTTACAAAAGGCCTTAAACTATACACACTGCTAATGCGTAAGCTTGCCAGATGAAATGTAAAGGATGAAGGAATTTCTCAACCCACTTTACTGGATAAAGTGAGTCTGTGTTGTGGAACCCCCAGAGCCTCCTGTGATATTGTACCAGACACTGGTATCAAGACCACTGGCAGTCAGCTAACAGCACTTACTGAGGCTGCAAATTTCATAATCAGAAATAATGACAAGCTCTTAGCGAGCAAACTGGTAGCCAGACTTCTTCTGCTATCTTACCACTGTCCCAAATATTGAAGGTATTGCTTGTTTTGACATTTATGTGACCCTGTGGCAAAGGAGTGTTTTGCAATAACGACATAATCTGTGCTGGCTGTGATTTTTTCACACAGAAAGAAGGATGCATTTATTCCCATCATTCGTACATGGCTGATATCTATGAAGTAAAACAAAACACATTTTGGACTGAGACAGAATCAGTCCCTCCTCCTTAATGAGCTAAGAACTAACTGGAACTCATGGAGTTTTTGAAGAAAGATGGGCTCCTCTTATCTAGAGCCTCAGCCATACTTTCCTATCTTAACACAATAACCCTGTGTCAGTGTTGGCAAGTACTTGAATGAAACTTTTCCCTTGTTTAGAAATTGCTTTTTTAAAATAATATTAAATGTTTAAAGCAGTTGCTTTAGTCTATTATCATCAAACTGCTTCTGTTAGCAATTAATATTTTAATTTCTGAACTCTTGAATGATGTGGTAGCATGCAAGACAGTATTACTATTCACAAGTCAGTCTCATACCTCTCAACCTCTTAGACCAAGAAATCTGGACAAAGCCATAAATAAAAGTGGTACAAAGACCCACAAATAGGGACAATTTTTAAATATTGCTCTTACAAACTTAGAAATTTGATAGAATAACAGGTTTTGCATTAGCATGAATTTTCTAAATGGTATGAAGTCTGAAACTCAAATGTCTGCTATTATTTTCTAACTTCAATCTTTAATGATTTGCCACTAATTTGACAGAAAAACACAATTTTATGAAAAACAGACCAAAAATACGAGGCAAAAATCTGTACAGTTGAGAGGTATGTCAGTCTTTACTGCCTAAGTGGAAGTGCATTCTCAGTGACAACTACAGTAAGTCAGAATTATGCGGTTTATGTATTTTTGTACTTCCTTTGGTGATCTGGTTAATTGAAGCATCATTTTCTGCAACCTGCCTTGGTGTGCAACACAATTTTCATGTTTATGTTTATAGGGCAACATATATTGCAGTACTTCTTTTTAACGCATCAAGTTCTTTGGGTAGAGATATTGAACTGGTCATCACTGCTTCCTCTCCATTAACTCCTAAAGCATGGCCTTATCTCTCTTGGGGGGGGGGGGGGGCACACCAGTACTTGTCCAATGCTGCTAACTCTAGTCAAAATGCATTACTTTTGCTTTTCCTGGTGTGAGGATCTTTCAGAGATCAGTTTCTAATTCACAAAAACCATAGTATGTTTCTGTTAACTGGGAGCTGCAGTTACTGATCTGACCTCACTGACAGTAACTGTATGATGAAGACAGAGGGGCAAGTGCTTTTTGCAGAGCCTGAAAAGGTCTCTAATAAAATTCCCCATAAAACATGAATAGGTTCATTCACCAACTGTAGCTAAAATGTTTTATTCTTTTCATCCAGGTCTTGAGCAATACCTTGAATTTTTAAATCCCTTTTTTCCGTCCAGATCTCATGCATTCTATCACATCTGGAAACTTATGAGCATTTCTTGGCCATGGCTAGCACCCAGAGTACTTACTACGGGCATAACCTCTAATATGGAGATATGGAGGGGATGGGCTGAAAACCTAGAGTCAGGATTAGAGTCATTCTGCTGTCCTCTAGCTCCCATTTTGCTGCAGTACTATTATTAATTCTTTCTGGTCTGAAGGCTGATTTGGTGTTCCCCTGTATATGTGAGGTCAAATGACTTTACAGTATCCATTTTTTCTTTCAAACCCAAGCTCATAATTAAATGTATTCTGTCTGAGCACTTATTTACTGAGAACCGCAGCCATGGTCTGGGCTAATGATACATGTGTTATTGTCTACTTCCTATTAACTAATGTTTGGGTGTCCAAAGGCAAATGTAATCACACTGCGTTCAATTCATAAGACATGCAAATGATCCATTAATGTGTGTTTTCCTCTGTATAAATCTTGAATGTCTCTAAATTGCTTATCAGTGTAGCAAGTTCTGAGATCATCAGCAAAGCACTAGTAGCACTGGAGCGATAATATATCTGAATATTCCCCCTTTGTTTTTTAAATAATTTGTCCTCTCAGTTCTGTTGTATGTGTTCAGTTTAATTTACATTGCGAGAAATATCTTAGTATGTCTAACCTAGTTATGGTGCTGTCTCTGCATTGCATATTTTTTTGTTTGTATGTATATTGCGTTTGTTTTAAGAATTTAAATACTATTTCACTTTTCATGTATCAGAGTTAGGACTAAAAAAGAACCCAAGTTACCCAGTTTACCTACCTGTAAAATAAAGAAACATACAAATAAATACAAGTAAGCAGCTCTGCAGCTGCTAGTGTATGCACTAGAAGCACTCAAATGCATATTTCCCAGCCTAAAGACATTGAAAATAGGTACAAAGGCCCTTGAAAAATCTGAACCTCTAATTAGCATAAAATCTGAAAATCAAATAGCATATAACTCTTCCTGCTTTCAGTAGGAATGTGGGATAGTACTCAGAAGCATACTGTTTAAAAAAACCGAGTGACAAACAAGATGAAAAAATATAAACACACTATGAAAATGACATTGTAAAAGCCGTACACTTTAACTGCATTGCAAATTTGTACCACACAAGGTAATTTATATTTGTTTCTGAAAAAAGATGCATGTCCTCTTTCTGTAAAATATTGGTGCTACTAGTATGTTGATCGTGTAGTGTGGTTTTCTTTCTATTAGACAGTTTCAAAAATTGTGTGTCTGGGGGTCAGGAAATTTTGTGAATCGGTACATCATATGCAGAGCTAATCAGGCCTGAAAACAGGTGCATTCCATCAAAATAGGGACAACTGAGACGTCTGATCATATTCATGCTCTATGTAAGTTCAACAAAGCAGGTCCAGTATCTGGTAGTTTCTGGTACTTTATGGAACAATACAGTAAGGACAAGGGCTCAGAAATGAGATTCTCCTAAATATGTTGTTATAACTACAATGACGGAGCCAGTGCATGGATGCAGGTCAGCTCAGCTCTAAACAAGAGTTAGGTTTCTCCAAAATTATCAGGCAGGGATCATTGCTGCTGATCATTTACAAATACTTTAATTATAACATTGTCATACTTTGACCATAAAGAATTAGTTTTTGAGATTTATTCATTTAACTGACTTGAATAGCATCATTGGATTTCCATTCAAAAGGCAACATGGCTTCCATCACTGCCAGAGATGTGTATCTTAGCATTAGCCTTCTATTCAAACTGCAACATGACAGATACTGCCCCCTTGAACAAATAAACTGTATGAACAACACTACAGCTGCTTTCTTCATGCTGTCCGATTTGTTAGACCCTTTTTTTAACTTGCCATTTGTGACAGATGCTTCTGTAAACTCACTAAAGCTTCCTGGTGCACACTACCTAAAAATGAAAGGGCATATTTCCCCAATTTCCACCGGACCACAGTCTTGTTGTGGAAGCGAAGATACATTTTCATCAGCTCTACCAGCTTTTTCACACATCAAAGAACAGACTTGGTAACAAGAGGCCCCACCCCCACAGATATATACATTCTGAACTTGCTGGATTACAGAATAGACGTCCCTGCCTCATTCTTTAAGGGCTACTTTTTTTTTTTGTTATGGGAAGAAAGGTTGATAAATGGCTAACTATGAAACTTTGACAACAGGTTATCTTAGTTTGCTCCCTTATTTTGCAGTTCTGAGTCTAGTGATCTTCAGGTAAGATCAATGCAGTGTTTAGGTAATACTGGAAAAACCCTATACTCTATGGGTAGTGAGCAGATATAAAAGACTAGGATATGTTACTTTATTCCAGAATTTGGTCCTCCTGATGTCTAATGAGAACAGCAGGAGAGGGTTATGTGATCTTGTAAAGAAGATGACTTGAAATTTATATTAACTGATGCAACTCTGGTCAATACCTCTTAAGAGAATAAGCCCCCAGTCAAAGCTGACAAACACTTTCACCAATTACCTTTCCTCCTCTATTGTAAATAGTGATATAGGATATGCTGAGGTTATGGAGTACCTGCAAAGTGAAAAATTCAATGTAGAAAATCAACTTCAGAAAGCACCACAACATGATAGAGCAATGGATATCCAAATTAAGGGGAAACCAGTGCAATGGGAAGCAAATGGTCTGGTGCCATATGAAGATATTTTGGAGCCTTCCACAGGAAACCAGTATAAACATTCACTTGAAGCTGGACAGCAAGGGAAGGAACAGGAAACTGGAAAATCTGAAGCAGTCAATGTTGAGGAGTGATGGCCAGTGAGTTCCCATATGACAAAGCAACAGATGGCACAGGATGAAATTGAAGAAAATGTGCCACAGGAAGATGCTATAGAACTTTCCATAGAATGCCCACAGAAAATGGTAAACAAAAAATGTGACCTCAGTTTAGAAGAAAATGAGCTAACAAACAGTTGCTTGATTTAAGAGATAGCTAGACATATATTAAAATCAATTAAATAAATAGACTGCAGAAGGTTAATAAAACCCAAAAAGTCAGAAGTTTGATAAAACAAATGAATACAGTAATTAGGACTCTCCATAGAGAGTCATGCAATATAACAGAGGAAAACAGGATATATTACTGGGCAGCTAAATTAATAACTGATAAAAGTTCTAGCACAAAAACACAGGGTAGTGAGGGAAAGGAAGGGGAGAAATCAAATACTATCACAGAAGTATCGAACAGAGAAAACTATAAAGCAATTAAGACAGAAGTATCGGTGTTAGAAGAATATAGAAGAGGCAACAAATAAACAAAGGCACTAAGAAAGATAAACGTAGTAAAAGCAATGCACAGTATTAGAAGAGACCAGGATCTATCATGCACTATTGCTAATAACAAATTAAAAATTTCAGCACAGGAGGAAATATTTAGAAGATACACAGATAAATATAAAGGAAAAGTACAAAACAAGGAATTTATTGATCAACCAAAACGTTTTGCAGAGAATTGGGAAACAAGGTAAAAGGAATTGAAAGACCAGTAAAAAAGAAGAAATAGATATATTTTGGAGAAGTATTTATGAACATCCTGTGGAACATAATAAAGAAGCTAAATGGATAGAAGTAAAAGAAAAAAATAAGACGTTTAAAGGTACAGGATATGAAATGTGACACCGACCTGGCTAACAACAAGAAAAACAATGCTCCTACTTGACTAAACCTGCAAACTATAGACCAATAATTTGCCTTCCAACAATGTATAAACTATACACTGGAATTGATGCCGACAGAGTTTATAGTCATTTAGAAGAAACCTCAATTATGGCAGTAGAACAAAAGGGCAATAAAAGAAAGTCATATGGAGCAAAGGATTTGTTGTTAAATAAAGTCATAGTGGAGAACCGTAAAAAGGGGAAAAATCTAAATATGGCATGGATTGACTATAAAAAAGGATTTGATAGTATCCCACATTCATGGATAAAAAGAGTGCTTAAAAATGTATAAGGCACATCTTACACTGATCAACTACATTGTAGAGACCATGAAACAGTGGAAAACCACTTTGCAATTAAGCCATGATAAAGGACAAATTATTATTCCAGGGATAGAAATCAAAAGGGGAGATATTCCATGGTGGTTCTGTCAACGCTGCTATTCTGTCTTGCCCTTAAGCCATTAAGCTGTCTACTTAGCAGCTTAGGCCATGGTTATAATTTGGCTCCTAGAAAACAACAAAGTGTAAAGACTTCTCGTCTTCTCTTTATTGATTATTTAAAACTGTATAGCTAATCAGATGAGGAACTGAAAGTTGGCAAAACCTTTTCAGATGATATAAGAATGTCATTTGGTCTTCATAAATGTGCAAAAATAACATTTAAAGCAGGAAAACTGCAGCACCAAGAAAACATCAAGTTGGGACAAGAGAACTTGAGTGAAAGGGAGTGTATAAATATTTGGGAATTGATGAAGGAGCCACAATAAAATATGAACAAATACGAACAAAACTTATTAAGGAACACTTTAGAAGACTTTAAATTAATCCTGAAAACAGTGTTGACATCTAGGAACAAAATCCAAGCTATAAACCAATTTGTTCTTCCTGTCCTAATTTACAGTTTTGGAGTGATTGACTGTTTCGCAAAATGTGCTGGATAGATTAGACAGGAAAATAAGAAGGATGCTTCATGCTCACCAAATGATTTATAAAATTCAGTGTATACCAAGATTATATATTCACCGTTCTGAAGGAGGGATGGGCCTCCTTGAAATTGATTACATGAATAGATCTGCATTTGTGGGACTACATACATATCTGCTGACCTCACAAAACCCAAACATAGTGAAAGTTAACATGAGGAGAATAAATCTAAGATTACTTCTCTGCTTAGTTTGGCAGAAGCATATCGGCATCAAGCAGGAGTGGAAATCAAACCAGAAGTAGAAAAAAAGCAGGTATCAATTGAATGTGCCAAAAAAAAAAAAGAATATAAGGTGAATGAACAGATGACAAGGCAAACAATGTGGAAAATGCATATATATAGTTGCAAGTATAGAAAACTTTGGGAAGAACTTCATGTTGATAAGGAATGAATGCAGGAATGGTTAAGGAGAGGAGTATAGAAACCAAGAGATGAAAGGTTAATATTGTCAGCCCAAGATATTGGGCTACATACACTTTGGTTTACAAAGTCCATTAAACATGTGGGAGAAACAGACAAATGAAGGTTTTGTAAAACAACCAGAAACAGTTGCACACCTCGTTGCTGGTTGTGACATACTAATGGCAGAAGGACTGTATACTAGAAGGCATAATAATGTGGTAAGACTGTTGCACTGGGGATTGTGCAAATAGTATGGCATGGAAGTGGCTGAAAAACACTATAAACATGAGACACAAAGCATCATAGAAAATTACATGGGATCATCCATTACCAACAGTTCAAAAGTTAGATGCTAGAAAACCGGATATAGTGGTCCATAAAAAGTAGACAAAAGTAGCATTGATCACTGAAATTGCCACACCCAGTGACTATCATGTACTGCATACAGAGAGACACAAAGTCATAAAATATCAGGATCTGCAGGCAGAAATGAGAGCAATGTGGAAGAAAGATACTAAGGCTGTTCCAGTTGTAGTAGGAGCAATGGGTCTTATAAAAAAGAATCTACAATCGTGTATAGATATGTTACCAGTCTACGTAACCCCATACAAATTGCAGGAGTCATTACTGGGCATATTGCAGGTGCTGCGAAGAGCACTACTGGCTGACATCAAAGAGTGAAACAATACTAACTTCAAGAACTTTAATCGTACTTTGACTTAGGAATGGGGTCAATTCCCATCATGGTATTAGAAATCTAAAAGTCTTGGAGAAATTAAAAAAGAACAAAACAATATACTGCTCAAATGGCGTAGAAAATGCAGTAGTATATCAGATTTTGAACCCAAGCAAAGATACAGCTTTGTCTTCCTCATATTGCTCATCTCTGAGGAGATGTATTTTGTGCATACCAGCTTTGATCAGTAATGCCACATTTATGCTCATTATGGAAAGACAGATGCCAAGAAAATATAGAGATTTTAGAAATTACCACATCCTTCAAATACCTTGGCATTTGTTTATTGGTTATTACCTTTCAACTACACATGCATAAATTTGGGTCTATATTAGAACACCGAACATTCAAAATGTCGAGTGTTCTAATATCAACCCATTTTCAGCTAACGCTGAAAATATCGAAGAAACAGAAAACTGAATTTTTTCCTAGGGAAAGAATTTGGTTGTCCATTTCTGTTGCTTCTGTATTTTCAGCACTCTGGTGGAAAGTTACGGGTCGGGTTCAGGTAAGTGTGCAATTGTGCGGACATGAGGGTTATGGCAGGTTAGGTGAGTTAGGGTTAGGGCGTGGGTCAGGTAAGTGTGCGATTGTGTGGACGTGAGGGTTAGGGCAGGGTAGGTGAGTTAGGGTTAGGGCACAGGTGAGGTGACTGTGGGATAGTGAAGGACCTTATGGTTAGGGTTTGGGTTAAGGTAAATGGATAGTTAGTGGTGTAGATATAGTTTAGTGTAGGGTTAGGTGTAAGAGTTTAGGTGTATGTGTGTGGATTGCTGTTTGTTTGGTGTGCTTGTGTTGTGTGTATCTGTTTTGGAACAGTGAATTTTTTCCCTAGGAAAAAATTCGCTCTTCTGAATGTTCGATGTTTTGAATTTTCGATTGATAGGGTTCAGTATTAGAACATTCAACATTTTGAATGTTCAGTGTTCTTATATAGACCCATAAATTCAATGCTCTACTGTTTTGGACGAACAAGGTCTTACACATTCTGTCCAAGTCAGCCAAAAATGCTGTAGGCAACTAACTATTATCTCAACTTGAATATGGAAAGCCCATTAGAGTTGAAGCCTCAAAAAAAAAAAAAAATCAAAGGCCACTACCTTACAAACCATCTGCAATAAAATCTTCTTCTCTTAGTAACTCTTCCTATAATGTAAATTTTATGTAAATAAATGGCTCCCAGTAGATTTGACAGCCAACCTCCTTCTAGGATCACTAAGTCACAAAGCCCTTTCTCCTGAAACATTGTCCCCTCTGACTCATAATCTTTTCATCAGAACCCCCCACATATAATCTCAGGGTAACTCTCAATCTCACCCCCACCTTACTAACTCCAAACACTACACTTTATTGCACTGAGCATTCATTCTCCAACCCAGCACCTAACCTATGGGACTCCATTCCTCTTTCAATCCAAGACTTCAAAAAGCTCAGACTTCAGACAACAGCTCAAAGAGCATCTGTTCACTGAAATAAACTGCACTCACTCGGGTCACATTACACGAACCCTGCAGCTCTCTCACACCCCTTTATCCCTATTTCATCCTTCCTTATTTCATGTCATCATCCCTTTACTGACTGCTTCTCATTCCTCCTACTTCCCTCTTCTCTTTAAATCTGTCTCTCACACTTCTCCTTTCTGTTCTTCTCTTTGCATGCCTCTCTCCCCTTTTTCTCTGTCTTGTCCCCATGGTATCCTTTCCTGCAACTATTCTCACTTGCCTCTTCTTATGTCTTCATACCACTCTATTTAATGATATGCTGCTAGCTATGCCTGTAGCATTAGCCATACAGGTCATTATGACTACATCTTATCCATAAAGCTCTGCTGAGCATAATTCCATTATTCTATCCATGTTTTGACATTGTGGACTGCTTCTTGAATTAAATATTGTAGCATATTCTTGCATCTGTAAATGTGTATATGTATTTGTTTTTTTTAGCATATCCTTTTATCTGTAAATCTTTTGCTCATTTTTTATGTGATCCTAGTCACCCAGGCTGTGCCTGTAAATAGTCCATTGAGATCAGTGCACTACCTCAATAAACAAATATATACAAATAAGTAATTAAAATAAATAAATAAATAAATACATACATACATACATACATACAGGAATAAATACATAAATAGTCATCACCAATTGTACACCTCTGGGACCCTCCCTGATGACCTAAGAGATCACCTTCTCACCTATATTATTAAGCACAAAGCCACCAACCCCCAAAAACCCTTACTTAGAATGGTAAGAAACAAAAAATACTTTAGGCTATTCCCCACCTGCCTATATGTTAGAAAGTTCAACATCTGAAAAGGTGGACCGAATGCAATGATAGTGCGGATTCTGCTAAGGATATTACTTTTGATTTTTCTTTGTTCCATTTGGATGATGAAGCGGAGCGCTTGGGGGCTCATCCCAAGCGTTCTAAGCCAACGAGGACTTATTCATCTGTGGCCACCCAAACCAAAGGTACTGTTAACTGCAGCTCAAGCCCTCAGGCTAATAGTATTACTAATTAGGCTCAAGTTGGTAATCGAGCAAATCAACTAGACAGTTTTCTGACTAAAGATATTGATTGTATAATGCACAGTCAAAATGCAACTAATGTTAAAAAAGGAATTGATTCTTTTGGCTCTTTAAAGAATATGATGTACGCTTTGGGTAAACATTTGATTATTATTGAAGGGCTAAAGATTGACAATGCCTATTTGAACAAATGTATTACTTTAGGTATTGTACCTATGGGGTTACATTTTTTTTAAAGTTCCTATGGGAATAATTTTGGACGAACAATCTATTTCTGATTTTAATGTACTGTTTAATACTTTTGGTATCGAGTTTATGAAATTGCTGATTAAGAAAAACGACGACAGGTTGTGTAAACTTTTGGTAGAGGTGGAGAAGCTGAATAATACTATTGTTAATGATTTACTGTTCCCTCGGTGGGAAAAGTTGTATGAGAAGCAGTATAGGACTGCAAATAATAAGGCACAAGTTATTTTTGATAAGAAAAACAAAAACATGATGAGGGATCAGGAACAGTATAAAACTAATAAAGCATATATTTGGAATATTGGAGATCAAGGTCATAACAGTGATAATTATGGAAACAGTGTTGAACAGGGATTAGAAAGGGATAGAGTTTCATATTTTCAGGGGGGCAAACAATGACAGGCTCCAAACAAATGGAGAAATGATTGGAAGTGGAAGGGTCCATCCCAAGAATGGAATCAGTTGTATTATGTGAATCTTCATTATTAGACAATGAAGAACGAGACAAATTTGCACAGGTTGCCAATTCAAGTTTAGATGTAAATACGAAAGATGATGACATTGTACATATTTACAACAATTTTAAGATATATAATTATGCAGGCATTGACTTAAAACTTGAACATTTTACATTATTTTCTAAAGGGATGAAATACATCCCTAGTGTTAAGTTCAATGTTGTCGACATTATCACTGAAATTTAAATTATTTTGTAGACGACTGAATCTGGCTTTATATATCAAAGATGGTACTACTACTTTTATTGATGTTGGCCTTAAAAAGAAAAGTACTTTTATACCACCCACCCACCCTAATGTAGCTAGTTTTGAGAAGCTAGTAACTCAGGATATTTATAAAATATACAATAACATTAGACATTGGAAAGTGCAAGACAATCTTACTTTTGTAGAAAGAGATGTCTTGGCTGAATTAATTAACAATAAAGATATACAGGTTATAAAACCTGATAAAGGTGGAGGGGTGGTTCTATACAATACAAGTGACTATATGAAAGAAATGTACAATATATTATATGAGTCAGGTAATTATGAACAAGTGTCGATTAACAAAATTAATACTGGACACAAACATATTGATCTCAGTATAGAAGAATACTTATTAGATAATCGGATAACTGTAGATATATATAATTTTTAAAAAACTGAATATCCCATATTAGGTACTATTGTGGGCATCCCAAAGGTACATAAATGTATTCAATTCATGCCATTTTGCCCAATAGTTTCAGGTAGTCAATCAAAAACATATTCTTTAGGTGTAGTTATAGATCATTGGTTGAAACCTATATACCAGGATCTACCTCATTTGATTAAGGACTCGTGGGCATTTTTGTCCAATCTGACTCCCAATATTTGGAAAAGTAATCTTATATTTATTACTATCGACATTGTCGATTTATTTTCTTGTATCCCCAAAGATCAGGGGTTGGAGGACTTTTGCAATAGTTTGAGGAAGTTTTCCAAACTGGAATGGGATAAGATATGTCTCATCTTGGATATTATGACATTAGTGTTAGATCACAATTATATTTATTATGAAGGAGGGAATTTCAGACAAACCAGGGGGGTAGCTATGGGGGCATCTTGTGCCCCCATATTTGTCGATCTGAGTATTTTAGAATTGGAAACTACTAAATTGTTCACGAGCAGCTATTACAAATATATACTTCACTATTCTAGTTTTTTGGATGATATTTTTATCCTATGGGATGGCCCTGAAGATAGTATTGAACCTTTTATTGCATTTATTAATAATTCTAGCTCTTTCTTAAAATTTCTAAATGCCTACCCAACACAGTAAGCGTACCCCAGGATCCATACTAGGGTCCCTTCTATTCTCCATCTTCATTAACAACCTCTATTCTGCTATCCCTACAGTTAGCTGTGTCCAGTACGCTGACGACTCCACCCTGATATGCTCGGCCACATCTCCAAATGAACTATGGTCAGTTACACAAACCACCTTTAACACAATTGAAAACTGGCTTTCTGGTTGTCGTCTGATCCTGAACCCCCCCCCCCCCAAAAAAAAAAAAAAAAAAACTGTTGCTTTTCTTACCAACACACAGGTCTACTCCATTCACTTTTACCATTAAATCTAATAATGGCACAATAATCTCCCCAGACTCCTCTACAAAACTGTTAGCTGTTTTAATCGATAATAATCTTAAATTCAACCTACATGTTACTCAATCCATAAAGAACATCAATAAAAAACTAGGCTCACTTTACAGGATAAAAGCCTTCTTAACCCCTCCTGCTAGATTTGCCATAGCTCGCTCTCACCTTCAGCTCTTCTGTATGCATCCTTGATACTCTCCAATCTAAACAAATCTATCCTTAACAAACTCTCTATCTGCAATAACCATATTCCCAGATTTGCCACTGGCCTGCCTTATAGGGCTCATCATTGTATTAACCTAAACAAGCTTGGGTGGCTAGAATTACCAAGCTTGATCCAGTATAACCTCATGATTACTGTCCGTAAGATCCTTTACAATCCAGATAATACTCCTGCTCTTAAAAATATTATCACCCCCTATCACAGTCCCTGACCTCTTCGTTCCTCTAATAAATTACAAGTCCAGACTGTCAAAACTAATAACTCCGCCGGTGACTCTCTCTTCGCAAGCTCTGTAGGTAGATCCTGGAATGCTCTCCCAACTGAAATCACTTTGCTCAACTCCCTGAGTCAATTGAAGGCTAAACTTAAACAACATCTGACACTAAACTGGCGATGTCAATGTAGCAAACCCAACTAACTCTCCTTGATAATTAGACTAAAATAGTTATTTTAGCTTACCTGTGGCACTATCCTGACCTTTACTTTGTTTAACTCTAACATGTTTAGCTATGTAACCACTGTAAATATTGTATCTGTAACTAACTGTATGAGTTAATAACAGCATTTTTAGCTGACTTGAATTACTTAATGATGATCTACGCTCTGATTTTTCTTTAACCCTGGAACTTCTATAATTTGCCTAGGTATGTAACCTCTGTAAATATTTTATCTTAAACTTACCTGCTTGCTTAGATGTGTTAATTACTTTATATACTGTATTTTTTAATCTAATTTGCTGACCTTGGAGCTTTTCTCCCTGGGCCTCCACTGAAAATGGACATGTATCCAGTCGGACTATCCCAGTCAACATATGTAAAATAAATAAATAAAATCAGTCCTGCCGATTTAGTATTAAAACAATGCTCCCTTGGTGGTTTTCAGCCAAGATGCAGCAAAGTCTGCAGTGGTCTCATTTGGTCTTACCTTTTTTGAATAATTAAGTAGTCTTTAACTTCTCTTTTTTAGAGGATTATATGCTTACTTGTATTTGGAAGCTACAGCTTGGGTTAAAGGTGCTGACTGAGTGTCAAAGTTGTTTAGGCAGGCCAGAAGGACACATTCCTCCTGTCATTATTATGGGAGTATTAAGTCCTAGGTTCAAGCTATTAGACAGAACAAAATTAGAGCTGCGGAAACTGATGGTGGGGTGTGGGGGGTGGGGGGTGTCACAAGCTCTCACTCTCCTGTTTGAGGAGGGCTGTTACAACCTCTCACTCTCCTGTTTTTCCCTTGTCATCATAATTTACTAACTAACCAGCAGGAGTGTCTGCAGATAGTGTTTGATCTACTTTGAAAAATTCTCAGATTATAAAGTAATCTATGAGAAAACAGCATTTCTAATAATTAAGTCAGAATCATAGGATTTAGAATGACTTTTACTTTTACGTGGACAAACTGTCACATAAGATATGGTGGAATGGAAAAGGTTCAATAATCTAAGAAGGCTTAAATGGCAAAGTGGGATTCTTTACTTATAGCAGATGTCTTGTATATTTTCAGCACTTCTTTCTCTAAATCTTCACCAGCACAGCTAACAGCTAAAATTACACTTCGTTCAGAGGTCTGGATTCTCAAAACTTGCTTTTATCTTTACCAGATAGAAAAGATATCTCGGTAATTGATGTGGTCTAAAGAAAGGCTCTGCATGTCTTGCAGTATACTGGTAAGCCCTAGATACTGAGCAGGTCCTGCCCTCCATGACTTTTGAATGCATTAGCTGGTCAATTAGCAAATAGTTTAGCATTGCCGGTGTGGCTCCAATTACAAATCAATCTGAAAAGAGAGGTGAAGTAGCAGCATCAGTGATCCTAGCTTATCAACTTTTGAAAATTTCATTTATCAGACTCCCTATTGCCTTTATCAGTTTGAACTGTCTCCCTCAAAAGAAAAAAAATACCAATGAGATCTTCACACCCTTTATAAAGACAAAATAATGTGCTTCCTTCACCCATAACCAAGACTTATTCTGAAAGTGCTGATATTTTGAAATTAGCTTATAGTGAACGGTGCAGTTCTTTCTTTTAATTAGTTACCATCAAATGGAACTTCAGTAGAAAACACTTGTTCAGATACTGCCAATTGTATCATTTCATACAGGTTCAGCTGAGATGTAGACAGGGAGGCATGGGCTGCCATCCAGTAATCTCAGTTCTATGCAAGTAAAATGTACACTTACTACTCTGAAAGAGTATGGAACTCAAGATCTTATTAACTGGTAGCAGAAAAGGCCCACATACCTGACTGTAACAGTCTTAGAAGCAGGATCTCATGATGAATCTTTTTGCTGATGATAGAAGGAAGGTCACACTTTTGCTATATTAACATATCACATAGGAAATGGTTTAGCAATCCTTCCCATTGACAATAATGTACCACTAGAGGTGGCAGGAAAGGATGTTTAAAAGCCACAATATCATACGGGAGTGTTTATTGCTGGATATCAGGTCAGAAATAATACACTTAACAACTGGCTGCCCCATTGGTGGCTGGGTAAGTTACGTCTCTTCTTGCATTGTCATTTTTCTGGTGTCCCATTGGCACAGGAAATGAAGGCCAAAACATGTAGCCCAGCTCCCCATTCATAAGCCATTAAGATGATATTGAGAAACAGAAGTGGACTTTCCACCATCAATTGATAGCATCCATTACCTTTTTGTGTGTGTGTGTGTGTGTGTGTGTGTGAGTGTCTGTCTGTCTGTGTGTATGTGTCTGTCTGTGTGTATTAGAAAAAGCATTCAAAGATAAAAAGGCTTTCAAGTTAGTCTAGTGAGGTAAACAAAATATTTCTGATCACAAAGTACACCTTCTATGTACACATATCAATATTCTTTTTAATTAGAAGATTAATTTTATTTGTGTGCTGTAATTACCAAACATGACTACAAACAGAATAGAAGTAAATGACGGACCTTCTTTACATAAACAGCATTTATTAAGGTTAACGTTTTGCTTAAAAAAGTGAATAATCTATGACTTCTAACTATAAGGATTCATATTGCCATTAAGAGCCATTGCCAAGAACCATAAAGAACCAAAAGATTAATACAAAGATAAAGTTAAATGTAGAGTCTTTTCAGAAACATTTGTCTAATGTTATCAAGTGTTTACTACAATCTTTTCTCGAAGTTTATTTACTTATTTATTTATTGGCATTTGTTTATCAGGATAGTCCACTGGGCTGTTTAGAGCCCATTTTCAAAGGTGCCCCGGGGAGAAAAGCTCCATAAAAACATAAAACAATTGACAGAATTAACAATAAGAAAATGTACACAAAAAAATATAGACATAGCAAAATATTAACAATTAGTTAAAGCAGAGAGTGAAACTGTCGAGTGAGTACAGTGAAATGCAAACTTAAAATTACAGAATACACAATAAAAAGTGAAAAAAGCTAAGATATAAAAGACTCTGTTATAAGTGTAGTTAGGTTATCTGCAGAAACTCTTTTGATAACGTAATTTGAAATATGAATATATTCATGATGAAAAATACAGTCAGGTTATAAATGGGAGGCTTGGTACAAGTGCAGATACAATTAGCAGAGGGGTATGAAGTATCCCGACATAAAAGCCATTTGCCTTTTTTTTCTAACCTTCTTTGTCTTTCGGCTTTTCCGGTTAGGGGTCACCACAGCGGAACTCCGGTCCGTTAATGACTGGCAGCGGATTTTTACGGTGCCGAATTGCCAGCCCCATGCCCAACCTTCAAAAAAGGCACACCCACTCACACATGAACCTACTTGCATGTCTTTAAGCGTCATACGACCATGGGGAGGACATGCAGACTCCATACAGAAGGCACTCCAGCCAAGAATCGAATGGGAGAACCTCTTGCTGTGAAGCGACAATGCTAACCGCTGTACCACCGCGGCCCATAAACAGAGTTGTAAGAACACAAAAAATAAACCAATAAATTCAGTTCTAACAGTGATATTCTCCAGTTTGTATATTTTACCATAAGAAATCTGGGGAAACTACCTGATAACTAAATACAACACTGAGTTTCAGTTCTTATGCCAGTCATCTTTCAAGGGATACCTTTCGTAACTGCCAGAACTGTGACAATACCCACTGGTGCTCTGCTCATTTATGTCAAACATATGTCTTTCAGCAATCACTTGGCATTTGTGCATCAAATCCAAACGTGCAAGCTGTATCTGATTAGGCCAAAAATATGCATCACTACTGTGGTCAAGGAATAAACTTTTATGACACCCTCAATACTTTAATATACATATTTTAAAATTCATGTTTTAGATTTTACGTAAGGGCTGTGTTTTTTCTTTTTTTCTTTTTTTTTTTTTTGGATTGTAGGACTGTAACTCTGCTAGACACACTCTGCTTTTGTCTGTTTCCCAAACCTGAAGCTGTATTATCAAAGGAATGCCATAAAAGGTCAGAAATAGAGATACAGAGTTTCATCTCTAATAAACAGCTGGCCCAATTTGTTCTACATCATAGTGAATTATACTGCTGAGTTATATCCACAATGAAGACATGCACACAGGATCCAAAGGGGCAAAGGTGAAAAAACACAGTTGAGTGCCTGCTTCTTTAACCCTGTAAAAATCTCAGACACATGACACTTATTCAGTGTCCATTTCTTCCATAGTATAACTGCACTATCACATGCTTCTTGTATACGACCGATGCATTTTTGTACTATAACTATTCAACTATATAGAAATAAGTATTTTCAGAAACAGAAACAGTCTGACCTTGCCCCTGATCAGAAAATGTAAAAAACAAGTATACAGCATACAGCAACGGTGATCATAGTTTTAGGAGATACATTTACAAATCAGCTAAAAATAGAATATGACATTTTATCTTTCCAAACTACAACATGGCTATGTAAAAAGTATCACTCTTCCAATAAACATGCATAAACAATTCATGACTTTGATTATTTTGATTAGACCATATACCATGAAAACCAGAAAGCAAGGCATTTAGCTGATTGCTCTCAGTTGGTAATATCAGTGGAAGTTACTAGTTTATATGGTACTGTTATGAAAAGGATCTCAGAAAATCATACAGAATCAAATTAATAATGACTGCAATATTGCATAAACTGAAAATAGTTCAAGACTGCATGTTGCCAGATGCATTAATCAATATATAATCAAATTCTTGTTTACTCATCTTTCACACAAACAAGAAAAGTTCAATATCTACAGGTGACCTACCATGCAGCTTTAAAGCACATGAAATGGCTCACAAACCCGCTCTCTGCTGCCACCCCCATGACCTTTCTGTGGATGATGAAGAACATCCACAGTCAGAAGCATAGTTAGTTTGAAGTGAACTAGACAGCTGCCATAGGCAGAAGTTATTAGGGAATGTGATCAGCAGTTGGTTGGTAGTACAGTGCCAGCATTTAATTCTGTAACAACATTTCTGCATGCAAGTATGGAAATTAATTCCAATACTATTTTTGCTGTTAGGATTGAAACACTTTTTTAGCAATTCATGTGTGATGTAAGTTGTAGCTAGTGGTTTATTACAATTATTAAAAGTAGAAAAGACTTTTCTTTTTTTTTTTTTGCTCTTGAATATGAACAAATCAAGGAAGGACTGAACTCTAGCCCACATCAGACAATGGATCTTTTTTTTTTTCCCTCAACTTAGAGTTGAGGTTCATCAGATCATGGGATGACCCAGCTAAGGCAATGCCCACAAAAACTGGACAAATCAGATTTCTTGTTTAAGTCCTAACCCTTCCAGCAGGTAGCTGCACCATCATGAGGATTTCCCCCGGTGCATGGATACAAAAACACATATATTAATGGAGGTGACTATCACTGACTTGGAGTAACAAGCCCTTTCCTCTAGTTTCAGGCTTTTTCACTGCTGAAGCCTCTGATAATATAGAGGCAATTAGCCATGAGGAACTACTGTCAACTTGCTCCAACTAAGCTAGTAAACAACTGCCTCTCACTCTTCTACGTTAGGCAGAGCTATTCCAGAACCCAAACTGCTACGTGAATTTAGAACATCAGGCTGCAGTCAAGGGCTTATTCCGCTATGCTACTAAGCTGGATAAGTTCAACTTAATATATGTTAGAAATGTGTGATAATACATTTCAGTAATCATCAGTGTGCAGACCATCCATGGGAAACCTACTGATCGACAAAGAACAGAATTGCGAGCTTCAGATCATTGGAACAAGAAAGTTGCAAGATTCATGAAGTCAAAATGTCACTAATTTAGGACTACCTAGGGTGCACGTTGGATGATCTGTACAGTCAGGGATGCATGAGAAGATTAGTTTTACTTTTTCCCCCCACTCTTTCTGTTTTCTTTGATTTTGTGCAACATTAGAGTTGTTGTTGTCTTTCGGCTTTTCCCGGTTAGGGGTCGCCACAGTGGAACTCCTGTCCGCTAATGATTGGCAGTAGATTTTCACAAACGCCGAAATGCAAGCTCAACATTCAACCTTCAACGAAGGCACACCCATTTATGAATTAGAGTAGGCATATTAAAAAGTCAAGGTTCTAGAGGCTTGCATCCATATTTGGGCTGCAGTGGAGTTCACCCCATCAAAAAAATGTGTTTTGCAACCTTAGGAGTGCAACTATATTAAGACTGAGGCTTTAGAAGTTATAGTACACAGTCATTTGCTATCATCTGACACACAATCATAGTAAAGTTGTTATTCATATTAAAAAGTAAAATGTGTTAATACTGCTTAGATCAATATATTACAAATGAACAGACACATATCTTTACATAGCATATGAGCTGTTAAACCATATGCATTCATGTCAAGTAATCTGATACTGAAGGTAGGCACACACAGGTGTCATACCTGGATTCTTATGTGAATGTGATATGTATGTACAGCAAAGTCTGACACTAAAATAAGTAAACAGAAAGTTGTAGTGCATCTTTTTCTTTTGCAGGGAGTCTTCAATTCCACAGCCCCTACTATGGGCACCTGTGTTCCCCAAGCCAGTTCTACTTAAATATACTAACTCTGAGATCATTATATATTAGAGTAAATGGGATCTTACAAAATAAAATAATGTCAAACTTAGTATATATTCAAACAAGATTATACATTTTATTTTCACACTTTGGAGTGTGAAACTGTTGAACAACTGTGTTACTTCCATATATCCACATGTATATCTATACCTATATGTATGTGTACATATACATATATATATATATATATATATATATATAGAGAGAGAGAGAGAGAGGGTGTGTGTGTGTGTGTGTGTGTGTGTGTGTGTGTGTGTGTGTGTGTGTGTGTGTGTGTGTGTGTGTGTGTGGATGTCTGCATGTATATAAATGCAATAGAAAATTATAATAAAATCACTGTATGTAAAGACTGTAAATTACAGTTAAAACTCATGGTTATAATTTCAAGATTTCATGAAAATAGAATTTCATTTTGTTTAGAACTGTAAATCAGTGTTCCTAATCCTTGCCTGCTTTGACAACATATAGTATTTTGGGTGAGTAGCACAGAGGTGGAATTTTTCAGACTTTTAGCATTACTGGTTTGGTAACTCAAGTACAGCTCAAGAACACAATGGATCATATAAGTCCCAGCCTGTTTACAAACCAACCAGAATTGCTTTGTAAATACTGCTTTACACAATGGGAAGACAAATGTAAATAATTTGACATATCAGTTTATAGGGCACCCAACTGTAGACAGTCCTGTGGTATGCTGAGTTCAGTTTAATTCTGTCTTAGGCTGCTGTAATGTACAAAGCTTAAGACCAAACAATGCATTTTAATATTTTCATTGGAGAGCCTAGTACTTGAATCTGAACCTGTACTACAACTGAACGCCAGTAGTTTTAGTACGACATTGCCATGAACGGCTTTATGAAATACAGCTGAGTACCATGGGAGTCAGTTTAAGACTACCATAAAATGTTTTACTTTGAGCAACATAACTCCACTGAATTTAGTTTTGTCTTGCCACAGGATATTCTATTTTTCAAGGCTACAGTGCTACAATTGTAGCACCTTACAAATTTGTAAGATGGTAATTAACAGATGTATAAATGAAAAGACCAGCAAACAAACAAAATAATTAAATAGTAGCATCTTCATTGTTCTGCTGCTTATACAACAACTTCAGACTCCAGTTTACAAAAGGCTGCCAGCTTTCTTGCCTGTAAGTATCAGCTGATACCTGCTACATCCATTAGGTATCTTAAAGCTATTTCTATAATGTACAGACTGGATGCACTACTTACAAATAAGTAAGTATACATATAAGTTACTGCACCATAAAATAAACACATAATTCAAAACTAAATAAACCCCTACCCAATTTTTGCAGTCCCTACCCAAACTGCAAAAAGTCACACAGGAAGCCTTTTCCTCTGTTGAAACTTGGTTATCCGATGCCCAATTAATACTCAACCCAAACAAAACTAAACTACTCATCTTCCAACCCACCAAACATACTCAAACCAACTCTCACTTTAACATCACAGCAAAAGACAGCACCACTATATACCCAACTGAACACACCAAATTGCTAGGAGTGGAAATAGACAATAAACTAAAATTTGACATTCACATATCCATGACCACAAAAAACTAGGAGCATTATACAGAAATAAGCAGCTTCTCACTAAAGCAGCAAAGATTTCATTAGCAAATTCCCACCTTATCTCCACCCTACTTTATGCCTCTCCAATATATACCAACCTAAGGCAATGCGATCTAAACAAGCTAGAGACCTGCAACAACAAAATTGCCAAATTCGCCACAGGGGAATCCTACCGTAGTCACCACTGTCTCTCACTTGCTGAACTGGGCTGGCTTGAACTCCCTCACCTCCTCCAATGGTATCAACTCTCACTCGCCCACAAACTAGTAAACCATCCACTAAATGTCCCATCCCTCCAGAATCTACTCCAACCCTATCGCACCACCAGACCACTAAGATCCAGCAACAAAAATCACTTGCTCATCACTAAAGCCAATAACTCTGCTGGTGAAGCACTATTCTCTTGCACCATAGCCAAATTATGGAACTCCTTCCCACCCACAATTACCTCCGTACCATCATGCACCCACTTCAAAACTTTACTAAAAGCGCACCTAAAAACATGCTGGCTACGCCCTTGCAACTCCCACTCTAATATCACCCACCCCATCCAACCACTACCTTTCTTTCCACTCCACTAACTACCTTGATTATAGCAAGCTCAGATGCTCATGAACCTAGTACTTATTATATAGCAGGAACTTCTTATTTTAACATTTGTTAATGTCTGTTATGTACTTCACAGATAAAGATTCTAGTTGTCTATTGATGTACTATGTTCTTCATCTGTAAATATGTTGTAAGTAATTGCTATGTAAATTGTTAATCGCTATGTAATCTAATGTAACTACTGTCTGTTTATTTTAACTGTGGAGCTTTCCCCGGGCCTCTGCTGAAAATGGACCTACGTCCAGTCGGACACTCCCGGAAAACAAATATAAATAAATAAATAAATAAGAGATACAACTATAAATAATTGGATGTACTTCTAAGCATCAAAGTATACAAATCTCGAATGGCTAACAATTGATCCCCAAAAGATCGAAAGTCAAAACAGTGAAAAAGCTCTTGTTTTTTTGCAGGCGTTCAAGCACCTCTGCATGCCCCACACACACTCCCTTCTAATTATATATACAAACTCTGACACCTCTTTACAGTGGGGAAAGGGCAATTTCCCAGATTCCTCACTGTGCAAAATCTTGCAGAGATTTAACACAGCTGAAGCGATGCAATGTTTCTATCATTTCTGGCCATGTTAAACACCTTCAAGATTATGAACATTCGATTATATGGAATGTTTCCAAATAATTAATAGTATCTTCAAAGCTTTGTAATTTATTCTTCAAACACAGAAAAAATACTCAACCTGTTTCTAGCACAGCGTTCATCTGATTAAATAGGTAATGTTGACTGAGCTCCGACTAATTAATGAAATTATCCCATTAAACATATAATAATAAAGTTACTCAACAAAGCAGGGCTTGTGATTGTCTGGTCAAGGCAAACAACAATACAGTGTAAGTACCCCTCTTAGCAAGAAAAAAATTCTGTGGCCTGCTTTATTTTTAATGAACTTACTCACCGTACTGCTTGTTCAAAAATATTTTTTTACCACTCTGGATGAATAATGTGCACTTTGGAGATAAAGAGAGCTTTGAAAGAATCTTGCAAAATAATAGTTGTTAAAGTCTTGTAGCACTTACTAGCCTGTTAATGTGTGTGTGTGTCAGGAAGTTATATCATGAATAAGATAGGATCAGTTTCTCTATTTTTCTCCTCTCATCTTTTTGTTACCATTTGATTAGGAATACTTTTTGAATTAATTCATCCTGTTTCCTTGTAGTCTCATCCTAGAGTCAAACAGTCAGCTTTGTCTGGCTTAGATTTTTTGATCACATGGTTACCTCCTGGATGTGTTCACTGCAGGCACATAAAACTACCCAAGACAGCAAACACACAGCAGGTGTGCACTTCCATAAGCTGACCTATTCTTGATTAGAATGCAGTGCACCCTTTTATTGGAATTAGACCTTTGTGTCCTACTCTTGGTATGGAAAACTTCTTACTCAGTGGTGATCTTACATTGGAATACATACTGTTCCCTACTCCTGGGATAGGTAAGCTACCGCTGGCCACTCAGGTCTAGTCTTCTCAGCCAGGCCTCCAGCTTCTGGCCCAGTGATAGAAAGCTAACTGGTTTATATTTATCACTGCAGCTCTTTATAATATAAAGCTGGATAAAAGGGAAAAACCTGGTTCAAAAGCACACACACACACACACACCACACACCACACACGCACACACGCACACACGCACACACACACACACACACACACACACACACACACACACACACACGCACACACACACACACACACACACACACACACACACACACACACACACACACACACACACACACACACTAGATGCAGAATCTGCATTTTATAAAAGCTGTCTTAGATCAAATAAGGTTTAGTGTGGAGGAAATGCATGAAATATTCACATGCCTGCAAATAGGGTACCAGCATAACACATGGTAATATAGGATCGTAGGAAATTACCAGGCTATTGGCCCTGAGGCCGTTACAAGCCTAGCCAAGAATTTAGCCCATGTTCCAACAAGTCAAAACCCGATGCCCCTGTCCAGTAGGGACACAGGTGGAATCCCAGGGGTGTATTTTCTGTTTGCCATCCAGTTATCCAGGTTGTGCCTTAAAAGGGTTAATGAGGTACTCAGCTTGATGTGGAGAATGAGTCTATTCCACAGAAGGGGGAGTCTCTGGAACACAAATCTGTCCCGCCAAGTCCTATTAATGTGACAGACCAGGTTGAGGTCATCCATGTGGGTTACTCGAGTGGAGCTTGACTTGTGGATATGCAGCAGTCCCACCAAGGTGGGGTCTGAGATTGCTCTGTATGCCAGACACAGGTCACCTCTGAGGAGTTTGTATGAGACTGAGTAGAAGGACAGGGCTTTTAGCCTATCTGTGTAGGGTAGATGTTTGAGGCCCTGGATTGTCCTGGTGAGGAACCTCTGTGGTCTCTCCAGCTGCTGCATGTGCTTTGTGAGGTACATGCCGAAAGGGGCACTGTACTCAGTAATAGGTCTTATAAAGGAAGAATACAGGGATGTTATGACCTCCTTGTCCCTGGATGAGATACCCTTACTAATGAGATGGGCCATGTAGATATATTTCTGTATAACTGAGGAAATATGGTGGTCAAAAGTCAGTTTGCTATCAACCTGGGTGCCCAAGTCCCTCATGATTCATTGCATGCTTAGGACCTTGTTATTAATGTGATAATTTGTGGGGACATCACTGCCCCCAAAGGGGATGATAATGCATTTTTTGGGATTCAGTTTGAGGCCATGTTTCTGGCACAAGTCATTTGTTTGGGTGAGATCCTCTTGGAGGATGTCCACATCACTAGTGGAATTGATGTCAGCACCCAGCTTGCAGTCATCTGCAAACTTTGTTAGCCATAGCCCACTGGTTTTGGCCTGCATCTCAGAAAAGTATATCCCAAACAACAGAGACCCCAAGACTGATCCCTGGGGTACACCACGCATTACAAATCTACTGCTTGAGGTAGTTTCTCCTATTTTGAATAGGTGGGTTCTATCAATGAGCCAGTTGGCTACTCATCTGGTAACATATGGATTGATGCCTAGTTGAGAGAGTTTATCAATTATACCTGAGTGGGGAATAGTATTGAAGGCTTTGGCCAGGTCAAGGTAGGTGATGTACACCATCTTCCCCACATCCATGGCTATGATGACAGTTTCAAAGAAGTCAACCAGATTTAACAGGCTTCACCTCCTCTTGACAAAACCAAACTGTGTGGGGTCAAGTGTTTTGAGGTTGCCAATGTTCTTGTTAATGAGGTCCATGATAATCTGTTCAATGGCCTTGCAGACCAGGCTGGTTAGGCTGATGGGTCTATAATTTCCTGGACTGGTGTGGACACTCCATCTTTGGGCAAAGGGATGACAGTGGCTGTCCTCCACTTGGCTGGGATGAAGCTGTTACTCAGGCTTTGGTTTAATAGAGTGCCTAATGTGGCTGCAAGTTCTTGCCTGAGTTCATGTAGGATGCAGCCTGAGATGTTATTAGGTCCCATGGAGGCTGTACGTTTTGCCTTTGAAAGGGCAATGATGACTTGCTCCCTAGAGATAAGAGGAGCGGGGCAGGTGCTGGGGATTTTATGATTTACCGATGGGTGACACAGTGGTGAAGTTTTCACTGAACCTGTCTGGCAACAGGTTGGCTATATTTATGGCGTTTGTGTATGTAGTGTCCTTGACCACCAGTTCTGAGCAGATCAGAGTGCTTCCTTTGAGATTGCAGACATATGTGAAGAAGGCCTTATGATTGTCATTAGTAGATGTGGCCAGCCTGCTTTGGAGGATTTCACTAGTGCTCTTATTTGCTTGTTCAGGCTAAGTAGAGATTGCTTCCACTTAGGCCTCTTCTCCTTCTTGGTCCTGGACAGCAATTTTATTTCTTTTACTATAGAGTTTATTTATTGCAGATGTCCACCAGGCAGGTTTATTCTTCCTTGAGGAGGAGGATTTTGTCCTGTTGGGTATTCCTGATTCCATGCAGCTATATAAATGCTCGTATTGTACTTTGGTGTAGGTTTGGACATGTGTTCCAATTCCTGTGGAGGGGGCTGTGAAACTGTTTCTGTTTATACCTTCCCAAAGGAGGTGGTAATCATCTTTGGAGTAGACTTTTGTTTGACCCTAGCTGGGGAAGTGTGGGGGGGGGGGTCGGGGGAGATGGTGACTTTGAAAATGACTGCTTTGTGGTCGGATCTTACCAGGGAGGATGACAGTGTAGGGATGCTGTAATGGTTACTCATGTTAGTTAATATTCAGTCTAAGATATTATCATCTCTATTGTTATTCTTTTGGAAATTATTTGAATAAAGTAAAAACATTGCAAATTAAAATGCTACACATTGTATTGCAATTTTCTGAAAGAAAAAGACTGCTAAGAGTTTGAAAGTGTTGTTTTTCTACATTATTGTTTCAGTAAAAAATAAGCATATAAGTTTGCTGGGTAGATTAGCAAATAATAAATATGATGAGTAAGGTACGATTCCCATCGAAGTCCTAACAACTGAGGTGTTGCTAGTCTATATACTTTCAAGAAATACAGCTTGAACACTGCATTTAAACCCATGATGCCATGGTGACCAATATATTTCTAGTTACTGTTAGTAAAGGTTGTGCCTTTCTACAGCTTCCACTATTATTTTTGTACAAACTGGATAGGAAACCATGCATTTTATTTACTAATGGTGTTGGAGTACATATATCAGTCAAAAAGAAACACTCTTCATTTATTTATTTTATTTATTATTTATGTAGAAAGGCATTAACAAAGGGGTGTATTCTCACGTGTTTTTATTAAAACATTCCTACTGGTAAAACACCCCATACTGTTAAGACATACTTTTGTATCAACTCCGGTATTCAGTATTTCATAACAAGTGTTATTATAAGTCATGCTCTTCATGTAAGACATAATCAAACTATTTTGAAAGAACTACGAGGCAGCAAAGAACAATGGTACATGAACATAACTTTAACTCTGAAGTTAGGGATATTAGAAATTCAAAGACTGAAATGAAAGGTCAGAGATGTAGATTTTATAAGAGATGGAAACAAAAGGAAATTATTGCAACAAAAGGAAATCTGGATATTGAATTCTAATGCATGTAATTTGTCAGAATTTATTAGACAATTTAATTTGAGATCATTTCTATAAACAAATTCTGAATATTTCCATTGTTAATTAGAAAGATTCACATGAATACTGCTTCTAAGCCATTTCACATTATTGGACTAATAGTTGCATATCTAAGCTATATTTTAAATTTATAGCTAGTCTTTTAGGAGAGAAAACAGTAGATGTTATTGTACTTGGTCGGCTAAAAAATTCTGTGATGAATAAATAAAATATCATAATCTTCTATTTCTCCCATTCTAATTATTTTTTAATTTAATTTTAATTTAGTTTGACCATTTCTGGTGTTTGCATGTATAATGTAATTAAACTTAGCTACTGGATGAATTTAATTGAAATGGATAATATAAATCAGTTGTAAAATACAGTCACACGGTAGGCTAATAATAAATTGCTCTGCAGTCTGCTAAATTCTGTTTTTGTTAATATCATGTACTATAGGGAAATGGACACATTCTGTAGTCAACATAGTCCATCCTGAATGTATAACAAATATTGTTTTGCATTTTTAAGAGATTCTAACTGCCTAGTGCCCTCCCTGGGGACACAAGCCTCATTTTGAACTCATGGTAATAATATTACTAACTGTGTTAGCCAGAAGAAAGAGTTCAGTTCCACAAAAGCCATAATCTGCCAATAAAACATATTCATAGCCACTATATACTGAAAAGTTGCTAATATGAGTCTCCATTTCATTTAATGCAGCTAGGTAATATATCTGTAATAATACTCTGATATGCAAAACATCATGATTTCAGTCAACATATGTTAAAAGTAGAACCTTTTTCTGGACACAGCCCTTAAAATATATTTAGAGGGCAAAGTAAAAAAAAAACATTGTATTCAACCTGTGCCTAAACTGTACTGGCACAGTGATTGAAACTGTCATTTTATAAACCATTAAGATAAGCACTGCTAGCATTATAATGTCATGTGCGACTCATGCCTTGCAGGGTGAATAAAAATGTGTTGCATCCATAGTTCTGAAACCAGTGCAGCGGGGTTTTATATGACCTCCTTAAACGCACAGGTTCTGAGTACTGCATTATTACTTATACAGCCTTGAGAGATAACCTAGACACAGACACAGACACACACACACACACACACACACACACACACACACACACACACACACACACACACACACACACATTCACCAAGAGTTGTACTTCTGGGAGTGCAGGAGCAAATAGTAGTATACAGACTAAGTACACGTGCATGTACACACACACAAACACACACACAAGCACCCATCCCGAGTTATACTGGCAGTGCAGCAATCAGCATTAGTGGAGAGAACATGTACAAAAACATATAAATTTATGCAACTGCATCATGATCACTCCTACACACACACACACACACACACACACACACACACACACACACACACACACACACATACACACACACACACACAGATTTTATATATATATATATATATATATATATATATATATATATGTGTGTGTGTGTGTGTGTGTGGGTGTAGGTGTAGAGACAGAGAGACAGAGAGACAGAGAGATAGAGAGAGAGAGAGAGAGAGGGATACAAGAGAGAGAATTATACACACACTCAAACATCTGTAAAAACAATGATCATAGATGCAGTCCCCAAAGACAACATGTTTGGAGATGTAAACAGTACCCATTCAGAAGGTTCAATGGATATAATTGGTGGTTGCAAACTCTCAGGCAGGGAAGGAGTGGCAGATGAGTCCAAACTTGGGCCATTACAGGTTTGGCTATCTGGTCCAGGATTGTACCAGAAAAGAGAGAATTCTGGGTATGGCCATAACTAATGCAGAGGATGTCATGGGCATCCAGCTTAATACACTGTTACCCAACAGTGGTTTAAAGTTAGAGGGGGTGGAATAGTGCAAATAAAAAGTAATGACAATGGTGTGGGATATTAGAAGTGTGAATTATTGGTGAGGTAGTTAAGAACAAGTTAGTAGAGCTGGAGCAAAACCACGAAGTAAACAATCTATCTGAATGTGTCAAGAATCGAGTACACAGATTTGTGGACAAAAGATGTGGGAAAGAGGCGAAAAGGAAAGTAGACTAATGTTGCTATGTAGGAAAATGGGTCTATATTATATTGTTGAAGCAAAATCCAAAAACAGCGAAACCCCAGTTCACCGATTTTTTTCCTAGGGAAAACCATCGGCAGACCAACAAGACACAACACACCAGTTAAAACATTTTACCCCATACCACCCAACAGCCCCCCACACCCCCTAACTAAATATACCAACTCTGAGATTTATCTGGGGTAAAGGGCAATGCCATGGCTCAGGCCAAGCAATTTTTTTTCCAGACCTGAGCTTTTGCTGTTTTTGGATTTCACTCTATATGTGTCGTCGAAACAGCATTCACTGTAATGCCATTTTGACAATATAATATAGACCCAGGAAAATGAGGCAAGCAAGGCAAAAGATAGATCCTACAACAGGTGTACAGAAGCTAGTGCATAGGCAAAATAGGCTGAGTACGATGAGGCTAGAAAAAATTACAACAAAGATGGTGAGGACAACAAAAGATAAAGATAAAGATGTTAAGGGAGTTAGCAGAATTTGACAGGAAGGGAAACAAGGGATTTTAGATGCATAACATATGAGAGTTACAGAACAGGCTAGGCTGAGCAAAGATAGAAGGGAAAACAAAGAAAATACAAAGACCAGATGGACTGCTTCCTAGAAACCTCAGAAATCTGGTCAGTTTGTTAGCATATGCCCTGAGAGACCTTCAACAGAGAACTGTCTACTGAAAAAGGGCCAGGGATCTGGGATACAACAGTGTTAGTACACTTGTTCACTGGGAATTAGTAAAATGTTGTGAACTATAGTATTGTTAACTTAGCAAAAGTCACAAGAAGTGACGTGGTAAAATCCTGAAAGGAAGGCTGGTAGCATTTATAAAGGACAATAACCTCCTGGATAGCAAATAACACAGGATTACATTTTGAAGGAGCTGTCTCTCAGACTTAATCCTGTTTTATGACTGGCTTACAAATGAACGTAACAAAATAGCATCAGTAGACATAGTCTGTCTGGACCTCTACACTGCCTTAGACTTAGTTCCATACTGGAGATTTATATGAAAGCTGGAGAGATTAGAGTGAGGACCAAGCCTGATCATGTGGATTGATATGTGGTAGGTCACAGAACATTGAAATGAGACTTTAGGAAAGTGACTACTGGAGTACAGTATGGGTTTAGTACACTGCAGTGTTTTTGTATCAGGCATATCTGAAGGAGCAGAAAACAGGATCAGCCTCTTTGCTGATGACAGAAAAGTAGATGCAGCAGTAAAGGATGGGAGTCCATTCTTTGAAAGGATATGGAAAGGCCAAACAAATAGGCAGAATGATCGCTGCTGAGGTTCAATGCATAGAAGTGCACTACATTTAGGTCACAACTGAGTGGAATGCCAGTTGTGCGGAGTGAACTAACGGCAGCAGAGCAGGACAATGATGGGGGTGGGGATTGAACTACTAAGATCAGAGTAGTACGGAGATGGCATCATCAAACAAAATGCAAGGGCATATCCTTAAGATTACATTCTAGATGCAAAGAGGTAATACTTCCACTCTATTTTTCTTTTTTTTTTCAAATATTTTTTTATTTTCCAAATAATATAATGTTTAACAATAGTATTATACACCTTTATATACACTATGTACAACTGACCTGAACAAAGGATTGAAAAATTAATAAAATATATGAAATTAGTAACAAAAATGTATAATGTTCAATTAATGAAGTATAAAGTTACACATTAATTATTTAGAGTTCAATTTTATTGTCTCAATAAGAGTTAAACATTTTTTCCCAAGAATTGTTTGTCCATGTTTTAGGTGGAATTCTCGATTCCTTCACCTTGATTTCTAATGTTGCTGTTTCTTCCATCAATCTCAAGAATTCCTCCAGACTAGGTTCTTGTGAAGACTTCCACTTTCTAGTTATACATTTCCTTGCCACAGCTAGTATGGACCAAAGTAGGTGTAGATCTTTTTTATTCATTCCAATAGTATCATTAACATTTAAGAGGACTAAAGATTTGGTTAAAATAAAGGTATCTGTGAATATAGCTTGGAGAAAAATAGTAATTTCTTCCCAGAATTTTTTTATATTAATACAATCAAAAATATATGAGACCAATCAGCTTTACAGTTTAAAGAACATCTCCAACAAATGGATTTATCAAGTGAATTGAATTTGGCTAGTTTATCAGGTGTAATAAATGCCCTGTGAATATATTTCCATGTAAATATTTTCCATACCTGTAAATTAAATGTTAAGTTAACAGAACATAAAATATTTGTTTTACTCTCAATTGATAGATTAGTGTGACATCCTTTTGCTATGAAATTCCAATATCTTGCATTAGGGTTAGTTTTATATGTTATCAATATTTTGTATACTTTGAAATTAGATTTGTCCAATTATAATTGTAAATAACTTCAGATATTAGACTTATCAAATTTGGACTAGTTTTATAAGGAGAATTAATAATTTTACTATTAAGATCCTTAACATATGATAATATGCTTTGTAGTATCAACTAATCTGCTGATGAAATGTCATATTTATTCTGAATTTGTTGAATGTCTAATACTACTTGATTCTCTATACAATGTTGCTGACAAGTGAAGTTTTTCCCCTCCCATCTAGTTAAGATAACATTATGAATTTTATTGAAGAAATTCTTTGTAGAGCTAAAGGGTATTATCAAGTCTAGCCAAATCTTAATATCCATGTTAGTATATATAAATCTTCTGAATAAATTCTAAATATTATTTATATAATTTGTTTGTTGGTTTTGTTATATTATATTGAATATTAACAGTCAATATGTGCCACATCCTATTATTTTGTTCACTTAATATACAATTTTTAATTATTTTAGTTTCATTTAGAAATATAATAGTGTACAATGTTTTCCATGTTGAAGAATAATTAGGATCTATCCAATTAATTATAGTTCTTAATATGGAAGCTTTTATGTATGATTCTAGATCTGGAAGTTTAATTCCTCCCATTTCCCAAGATCTAATATGATGTGTATAGGCTATTCTATTTCTTTTTGGATACCAAAGAAAGTTTAATATAATTTTATTTATTTCTTTCAAGATTTTCTTGTTAGGTACTATAGGAATAGTTTGTGCAATGTAATTCATTTTTGGAAGTATTGTCATTTTTTTTATTTGTAATCTGTCTTCAAATCTCAAGAACATTTTATTCTAGCTTACTACTAACATTTTAATTTTATTAATTATGTTGCTATAATTTGTGGCTAATGTAGATTCCAAATTATCACATAGTGTCATTCCTAAATATTTTATTATGGGAACTTGTTTTCCTATCACACAATTTGTAGTTAAGGTAAATTCTCTTTTTTTATTCAAATGTATATAATTAGATTTTCCCTTGTTAAATCTAAGGCCAGAAATATAATAAAACCTTTCCACTATTTCATCTAGTTTTTGTACTGATTTCTCCGAGACAGATAACATGAGTAAAACATCATCAGCAAATAACATAATTTTTGAATTGAGTTGACCATATACATCTATGCCTGATATATTAGTGTTGTGGCTTAATAATGGGGCAAATAATTCAATTCCTAAGGCAAACAGGATGGAAGACATTGGACATCCCTGCTTCGTACCTTTGGTTATTTCAATAGCCTTCGAGGTAAATGGTCCAAGTTTTACATAAGGCAAATTGTTTTTTTAAATATTCTTTATTAGTGTAATACAATTAGTAGGACATTCAAACAATTCTATAGCCTTAAAAAGAAAATCCCAGCTCAATGAATCAAAGGCTTTTTCTATATCCAAAGCTACTATAAGAGCTTCTTGGTTGTTTCTGTTTAGAAAATCTATGAATATTAGAATTCTTTGTATATTGTCACGTGTGTGTCTTTTATAAATGAATTCTATTTGATCCTCATTTATTATGTGTGTCAATGATTTTTTTAATTCTACTAACTAATATTGACATGAAGATTTTATAATCATTGTTAAGTAAAGATATTGGCCTATAAGATTTACACTGTAAAGGGTAGTTTCTTTTTCTTTTATAATGGGTGTAATCAAGGAGTATCTCCATGAAATTGGAGTTGTGTTTTGTGCTAGAATTTCATTCAAAGTTTTGTGAAACAATATTACTGAAGATGGAAATATCTTATACAATTCATTAATTATTCCAGTAAATTCCTGGTGTTTTATTACTTTCACTTTCCTTGAGTTTTTGAGTAATTTCTTTTAGAGATATTTGTTTTTGAATGTCTAACTTTAACTTTTCTGGTATCGCCTTTATCTTTAATAATTTCAGGTCTAAGTGTGATGTATTAGTTATATGTGAAGTATCATTATAATGGTCAGAGAAATAATGTTTAAATGCATCTAGTATATCATTTATATCCAAAACCTTTTTTTTCCTTCCTTCATGTATAATACTTGTAATTTTATTTTCAATCAAATGCTTTTTTAATCTTATTGCTAAATTATGCATATGTTTTGGTGATAATGCATAGGAACTAAGTTTTAACTTTTCTACAGCTATATTAGTTTTCTGAGTTAGGATTTCATCATATCTTTTGTTTAAGTCTTCCAATGCTTTTTTATGATTATTTTGTGTGTAAGTAAATGAAGTAATAGTGAGATCTGTAGTTTGTTTTTGGATGTTACATAATTCTGATTCCCACTCTTTCAGATTGTTTTTATACCATGAAAGAATGTTTCCATTTAGATAGGCTTTCAAGGTATCCCAAAGGTTAATTACATTTATTTCAGTAGTGTAGTTTATATCTAAAAAGAATTGTACTTCTGAATCTAACCAATGTTTAAATTGTTTTAATTTTGTAATGTAAGCTGGAATTCTTGACATAAAAATTACTTTCTTATAATCTGTATGTATTTTGAGAATTAATGAATTATGGTCTGAAAAGGGATAAACGATTATGGAAAATTTTATTATTTTTGAATTCTCTTGAGATATGAAGATTTTATCAATTCTTGTATCTGTCCCAAATCTGTGGTCTTGGTGTGAAAATAATAATAAATTGTTCTCCTTATAACTAAATGTATCAATTAGATTTAAACTTTTTTCCCATTTCTTAAGTAACTTCCTTATAGAACTTGCACGTAGATTTCTTTTGCTTGTGGTCTCTGATTTATCCAATATACAATTAAAGTCACCTCCCAAAATCAAATTTCCTTTATATACTCTAGTTATTAGATCCATGTGTTTTCTTGGTGTCCCAACCCCAATACCTGGAAACCAATATATATTTACTAATGTCCAGAGTCTATTGTTATATTTTAATATTAATATGGCTAGGAGTCCTTCTTTATCTTCATATCTGTAAATGAGTTGAGGCATTGTGACATTTGTTTTCCATAAAATTAAAGTTCCCCTGGTCCTTTTCTTATATGAAGAGTGAGATAAGATCATATATTCATTAGGATTCTAGCTATAGGTATCATTTGTTTTGAAGTGAGTCTCTTGAAGAAATACTACTTGTACTTTATTTAATGTCATATATCTTAATAAATTAGATCTTTTCATTGGATTGTTTAAACCGTTAGTG
Source organism: Protopterus annectens (assembly GCF_019279795.1). Classification (NCBI taxonomy): domain Eukaryota; kingdom Metazoa; phylum Chordata; order Ceratodontiformes; family Protopteridae; genus Protopterus; species Protopterus annectens. The sequence goes on along the minus strand of NC_056738.1, from coordinate 535,592,372 downwards.
TTTAAGGATAAAATAGTCAAGTCCATTCTCAGTATTTAACTTTACATGATATTTGTTTTGTATTATATTTTGTAATACCATACCAAATGTAAAATGTGTAACTACTGTGTTAATAATTCTTATTGTAGTCAATATTTTAATTTTGGTCAAATAACTTAAAATAGAGTTTAGTTCAGGCCAATAAAAAAAGAAAAATGCCAAAATTACTTGTATAACAACAAGTATATAAATATTTTTGTAAACCCTCTAATGCACATGAAGTGAAATACACTTCAAATCTGCTAGATAAGAAGAAATCTAACAGATTGCCTACTATAACTTCCCTCATGAAAAAAGAAAGAAACAAAAACTAACCCCTTTTGAGCTCCAGTACATCTTTTCTCTTATCTTGGAGATTTAACAATATTAGTTATTATTTTCCCAATTTAACTATTAGTAATGAATTAACATAATGTATGGAAATGAGTATTGATTTGGTAATACACTTTAATTTTAGATTAGATTAGACTTCTTTTTTAGAATATAATCACTTAAACATTCATAAAGTAAAATCTCATTTATAACAGTAAATGTTGCTTAACATTAGTTCTCTTTAGCCTGAGAGTAGTATATATACATATTAATAGTCTCCAATATTCTGATATGACCAATATACTGATTATGTCAGATAAACACTCTCCTACATACTAAATATATATTATAACTGAGTGAAGTAGATTTAGAAATGTATCAATAAGTGAAGATAAATATGGGCAAGTCTACTCAGAACACTTGAATCCTACTACAAAAACTATGTAGTCCATAGAATGAACCCTTAGAGTTGTGTTTACTAGAGATGATAATGCAAATATGTTTGAGTGAACCGTACATGTCATAACTCTCTACGTATCACTCACATGCTTTCAGTTAGAGACAAATGAAAGCATAACCAGATTCAGTCTATTTTATGTCCACCCATGAATGTAGTTGTGACAAATTAAAAGAAAAAACGAAGAAAGACAACATTAGACCATAGCGATCACTCATTGATGATGAAACTGAAGCAATTTGCCCTGATAAGTGGCCATGTGGGTGAGCAATTTATAAACTTCTTAATACTAATGCATAGTTATAATATCAATTCATATTATGAGAATATCATCACAGAATATTGAACAAAATGCTAGTCAAGACAGAGCATTACTGAAGCTGTTCTGCACAGCTACAGTTCCTTAGAACCTTTATAATAGAGTGTTTATCAAAGACTGTGTCATGCAGCAATATACAAGAGTAGGCAGACTCCTTTCTTTGTTATTAAATTGTTAAAGGTAATAACACTCTAAAAAATACAAAACCTGTTAAGCTGAACAGTGCCTTAAGAAATCTCTCTGTTTCATATCTATTTAATTAGTGTTCTACTTGAATTTCTCATCAAGAATTACAATTTACAAATCTGTCTTATTTTACTACTTGAAGCAGTAACAAAAGCAGATCATGAAGACATTTTTTCATGGGCCCTTTACTTTAAAGAAATAAAGATGAAATTCCAAGGTGAACTTATTTTACCAACCATCTCACTAAGAAATTGATAACCTTATTGTTTAAACAGTTGTCAATATTCAGTAAAAATATCAGCAGCATAATAGTCAGCTATACAACTAATATCTGCAGGATTAAAGGTAGTTTATGTTATAAATCCCTGCCTTAACCAGACGTGTAGCATACAGAATATCATTTAGGATTTGCATTTCTTAGGAACCTATGTCTGTAAATGTGTAAATCAAACAATTCTTGGTAGAATGAATGACATTTAAACTACTTTATTATGCTAATTTATGTGCAATTTTAGCATAGATTTTCCAGTACTTCCCCGTCATCAAGGAAACTCCCACAATACATCAACAGGCACTCGCAAGACTGTCTGAGATGCCAATTTTATGAGTTATAGAACTATGGCTTAAAGTTTTGCTGGGAATAAATCAACTGTTCATCATAGAAAATAAGTACACATGCCCACACAATTTAGTAGTGCAGTTAAACAACTACTTGCATGTTGGTGTAAGAATTTGGCTAATTACCAGCATCTTTGCCACTTTACTGAAAGTTGAACCCCACTTACCAAAGATGAGAAAGCACTAAAGGGTGAGGAGAGTAATCAGTAATTTACTATCTACTGTATTCACTATTTATTTGGTTACTACTTAATCAATTCAATTGAACATGTGTAGGCAGTGTGAGCAGAGGAAAATAACAACACTGCACAGTACAGGGTTTACTATGTTATCTAATAAAGCAATGCACATGTTATATTCAAATAAGCAGTAGTTATAAGTACAAGGTAATAAGTCCCTTTGTGGCTTCTGAAATTAGATGAGTTTTGTTACCAGGTTAATGAACTATTCAGTATAATATGTCTAAAACCTGTCTTAATTTTACTTATTATGTGCACAGAAGTATGTCACAACTGCAGCTGATGTGTGCATCTCACACACATATTTTCGTATTTACACTTGCAACACATGCTTATAAAACTATCAGACATGTCATTTTACTGGATCACCATAGCACAGTGTATCTTATAGCCTAGGTAGGAATAATTCAGAAGTAAGAAAGGACTGTGTTTACTACTTCAAGTGTGACAGTAATGCTTCTATTACTTTTTCAATTGGCTGTTATTCAATGTTACTGTAAATTCTTCTTTTTTGTGTTACCTACATGAAAAACAGCTACTCTGTCACTGATTTCACACCTATTATTTTTATTTATTTAAAAGAAGTCAGGGTTTGTAGATTTTAATAATCCAAAGACCATGTTTAATGAGCTTAAAATATACTGCTTGTGCAACTGATATCACACTACAAGTGCTACCTTAGCAACAGACAAGCAGGGGATTCCTTAACTGACTATTTCTACCTTAAATCATTCATAGCAGACAAGGGAAGCTCTAACTAGTGCATGAGAATGTTTTAAATAACAGCATTGTCAGAACCCAGTAACGGAACTCTGTTTATAGTGACTCTGTTTTTTCCACAATTAAAAATATGGATATCTATGTTACTTTTAAAATTGGAATTTGAAGTGTAGTGAAGTCAGTAAACCACAAAAACTATGATTAAAAACTTTCAGTTCCTATTATGCAACAATGAGGTGAACTAAATATACTATTAATAGAAAGGGAGATGAGAAAAAAACATTAGTATATATGTTGTCTCTTTTCTCCCTTTACACATAACTAATTATAAAAGTGAAAGATAACATTTGAATCTGGTTTTCCTCACTGCCTATGAATGAGATGTAACTATATTTTTAGAAGTCACTCTAAGTTATAAAACCATTTAACATTATCAGACACAACCACTAGACTTGTGATGAGTATGTTGCATAAAGTATAAGTTTAAGAAAAAGTATAAATGTCTCAGAGTATAATAGGCAATATAATAGATAAAATACATGCATTTTGAGGTAAATTCCAGAAGTCTATATCTTTGTTGATTCTTTGAGTGATTTGGAAGACTGTGTAGTTTTAGAATCAGTTATTTGTTCCTTTTTCCTTACATCGGACCAAGATTTTTTTTCTGGAGATCTTTTCAAGTTGGTGGAAACAGTCCAGTCCATTTCTTCAGGAATTGTGATGATATTATTATTCTTGATGAAGGTAGAAGCGTCTTCAATGTTGTTAAAGGTTCTTAAGTCATTTGAATAGAAAATTCTGATTCTAGCAGGATATACCATCTGCTCTTTTGTTTTATTTTGTTTGAGAAGTTTCACTAATGGCCAAGTTTTTTTCCTTGTTTCTAACACTTTTGCAGAATAATCATTGTCAAATCTGATCTGACTCTATTTATATGTTATGGGACTTTTTCTCCTGGCTGTTTTTAAAATGAGCTCTTTATCCAAGAAGGACAGGAACTTTACCACAATTGATCTTGGTGGGCATTAGGAGAAGAGGGTATAGATTTACCTATGGCTCTGTGAGCTCTTTCTATTCCATTTGACAATCCCTCTTTTAAATCAAGCACTTCAAGAAGCCAGGAATTCAAAAAGGTGATGATCTTCTCCCTCAGTTTTTTTCTGAAAGGCCAAATATTCTTATATTACTTCTCCTCTCCCAGTTCTCTAAATCATCCACTTTATTAAGTAGCCAGTTATTTTGGTGAAGTAAGAATTCTGTCTGATTTTCCTGTTCCTTGAGTCTTCCATCTATGTCATTTAATGATGTCTCCATATCAAGTAATTTGCTTTGTTGTTGCTGCAGTATTTCTTTTAGTACATCTGTTTGCTTTTGTCAGTTTTCCTTGAGACTTTCCAAATTATCAATGAATCTATCCATTTTTAACAACGGGTCATGTAATGTGGAAGACATCAGTTGTATCTCCTTCTTCAGAGTGGTTTCTGAGTGAGAATTCTTTAAACTGGCCATTACCAAACAGCTGTGTTGTACTCCAGAATATTTTGACAGGAAAAACTTAACAATATCTTTTGAAATTTTGTAGAGTTGTAGTTCTTAAGTTCCTTAATATTTTTTTTTCTATTTCTGGTTAATGAAAATAATTTTTCCCTGTTTTCTAGTACTGTGTAGTGGAGCTCTAAAAAATGATGCTTATCTGTTTGCCGTCTAGGCTCCGCCCCCAATGCTTCCACTCTAGAGGGCCTTGGGCAGACCACTTCATGAATACTTCACGCAGTTTTGACCTTATAAGTAACAAAAGGATGCCGACCTGCGAGGTGAAATTTAGAGAAAAGCTGCTAGACAATTCTGGAAGACTGAGTGGAAGGAATATGACCAGAGGCTAGAATTGCTAGAGCTCTTCACATGCAAGACCACAAAAAATAAAGTGGACATGATGATGGTGCACAAGATCATGTCAGGGAGATGTGAAAGGACTATTCTAAACAAAAGGGCACATAAGTCAGGAGGGGGCACAGACAACAAGCTTGGGATCTTTGAAAGCACTTTTTAACAGAGAAAGTTCTGGTAATTAGCATAGAAGATTAAAGCAATGAGTGGTTAATTAGCTGCTTCCTGTGGTACAGGGTTTGATTCCCTTAGCCTTCATTGACCTACTGTGTGACTGAGTAAATCACTTAACTAGATAGTGCTTTGAGGCTTTGAGGCAATCATGCAATTGGGCTAGACTGCTCAATGATCTCTTGGACTATATGCCTAGTAACTATGAATCCTTAGACTGAACTACTACAATGGGTGGTAGAGAAAGAATGCAGATAAATATTCAAGATGACATAGGATAGATGAAAAAAGGGCAAGGAGGATGGTTGGGATGCACTTAAAAGGCACACTCAACAAGCTGTCTCCTTCTGCCATCAAGCAAATGTAATGGGAGACACTAAAAGAAAATATAAGTGAGACAAAAGCAGCCGGTTATAGGAGAAAGAAGAAGCAAAGTAGCATTGTATCCCAGCAGAGGGAAGCTGTGGTGAGACCAGTATTATTAGTAGCCAGGCAGTAGCCATTCATACGACTCCCCTCTTTTCATCATTCTTGACAAGCTAATTCTTTGTTTTCACTACATACTGCTCAATTTGTTTCTAACTTCAGAATATCTGCCTAAATACTTCATCCTTAAATTTTCTAGGTCTCCATGTTAGTTTCCCCTCAAATATTTGGCAGTGCTCTGTGCAGACAGACACCTTGAGTGACATTTTTCTGGTAAAAACATAACAGAAATTTCTCCAATACCTAATTGCATATTGGACAACTAGTTTGCAGTGACAAGCACTGTTCACATAGTTGCAAACTGGATACTCCTGACAGTGATTGATATTCTCACTCCAACTGTCCAATCAATAAAAAGGGTCTGTTGCATGTATATGAACTTTCCTTCTGTCTCTGTTACTGGCTCAGTGGATATGGGCATCCTGAGGCAATGTAGAAATTGCCTCATGTTTACTGACAACCAGTTAATTCTCAAACAAACATATGGTATGTGAGAGTTGTATTTACACAATGTCACTGGAGGCAAAGCTCTCACATAAAAGTACGCCTAATGTCAATAAGGTTGTCAGTAGTACACACGCTGCATCCATCATGCAAAATTTAAAGCAGACATAAGATATACAGACCCACATATGCTGAGGCACTTACATGTAACCTTCCTAAACCACAAAGACCTCCTAGACGAAGTACACATAACAAATACTCTCAGCAGCCGCAAATGCACTCTTTCAAAACAACATCCACATCAACAAATACCGCTACATCTCATGGAGCCTCTACCTCTAAGCCCATAAGGCAAGTCACCACACAATCCAACATTCTAGTCATTGGAGACTCCATTGTGAAACACACTGAGTCCCTCTCTCCAGGCTGAGTAAGGAGAAAGTTACAGTCAGTTGCTTATCAGGGGCTAGGATCTGTCTCATTAAGCATGCACTCAGGTCATTGGATCGCAGTTACCAATATGACTCAGTCATAGTCCATGTGGGTGTAAATGACCTGAGATGTACCTCCTTAGACTATATGAAGAGAGACATCATGGAGCTCTCAGAATATGTGTCTCAGGCTGGTATGAACCTACCATTGAGCAACATTTTATCTTCTCCAAGGATGATGCCACAATACGAATATAAGATGGCAGACTTTAGTAATTGGGTTAGTTTCTGGTGTCATTCTAAGGTAGTGTAGTATTTGTCAGCATGGAAGGAGATGGTCAACAGACCACGCTGCTTGGCCAGGAATGGTCTGCACCTATCCCCTCTAGGCTTTTTAATATTAGCTAAAACATTGTCTTCCCCATAGTGACTTTTTATGGCAATGCCAAACTGAAAGTACTTTTGACATAGCAAATCAAAACCAAAAAATCTAATGGTATTACTGCTCACTGCTAGGAGTCTAAACAAAAAACTCCACTCCCTAGAGCCCTCTTTACCCTAGACAATCCTGATGTCTGTGCAGTCACTGAGACATGGTTTAAAGCCACAGAGAGTACAACAACAGTGCAAGGTCATAATGCCTTCCACACATTTAGGCCAGCTACTTCACAGGCAGGGAATAAAGGTAGAGGTGTCTCTATTTACATCAAAAATAAATATTTTTCAAGGCTGGTCAAACAGGACAATGCAGCTGAGCTGCTCCATTTTCATATCACCATAGGCAAAATCCAATACCACTTCTTTGCAAGCTATAGGTCCTCCTCTATGACTCAGAAAACCCACACCATGTATTTCAACTTAGTAGAAGCAGTAACCATCGGACCCAATATCATATTCATGGGTGACTTTAATTACCCCACTTTTAACTGTGAATCGTATACAACACCAAAAATTCATGTACAGACATTCCTGGTTTTTGTAAACACAAACTCCCTGGACCAGATAGTCAATAGACCAGCCAGGGGTGCAACCATACTGGATTTGGTCCTCACTAATATGGGAGACTGCTGCACACCCCCTACGGTAATGCCTTCCTTGGCAAGGTCAGACCACAAAATGGTCTCCTTTGAAGTAAAAATAAAACCTGGACCCCCAGATAAACCTGGAATATTCAGGAACTATTCTAAGGCTAACATCCTGCTATTAAGTGAGAACCTGGCAAAGTTTCAAGCCCATGTAAACCCTGAGAACACTTCTGCCTATGCAGAACTGTTCACAGAAACCACGTGCAAGCATGTTAATAGATGCATAGAGGCAGCTGTACATACCAGGAAGAAGTACAGAACTAACTCAAAAAACAAGCCACCTTTGTGGAATCACAAAATTAATCAGCTGTATAACAGGAGGAAGAAAATCATTGCAAAAATTAGGAGGTGCAGCACCCAGCAAATTAAAAGCACTCTCATCAAACTAAACAAACAACTCAGAGGACAAATAAAGTCTACCAAAACCAAATTTGAGGTAAGTTTGGACTCTCAGGGCAAGGACAACCACAAAGCATTCTTTAGCTATGTCCGCAACCTCAAAGGCAATACACAGTTGTGTGCAGAGCTCATGGTAAATGAAGCTACCTATACTGAACCAGAACATATAGCAAACATCCTGGCTGATAAAATCAGCTCCAACTTTACCCCTCACTGCCCCTCAACCTTCCCTCAGGAAATATCATCAAATATAACTCCCCCTATTATCACTAGGGAACAGCTCCTTAATGCTCTCTCTAAGACCAAGAACACTACCTCAATGGGCCCAAAAAATACCCCAGGATGCCTTCTAAATAGCATGAAACATGACCTATCAGGGCTTCTGGAATTACTATTTAACTGTACCCTCCAAACAGGCTTCATGCCTTATGAATGTAGAAAGGCAGCAATCATCCCTCTCCACAAAGGTGGGTCATTTACAGACCCTGGAAACTACAAACCCATAAGTCTCACTAGTCTTATATGTAAAGCCATGGAAAGAATTACCATAGAGATGATCAATAGGGATATAGTAAACCTCCAGACACTGGACCCAACCAAGATTGATTTCGGCAAGGGCAGATCATGCCTACTCAACCTGGTGGACTTCTTCAAGAAGGTCACTAAAGCAATGGATGAGGGCAGAGTCATTCACACTGCCTACCTTGACCTGGACAAGGTGTTTGACACAATACCCCACTCAGGTATTGTTCACAAACTCTAGAGGTAAGGTGCAAACCCGTATATCACCCGGTGGATAGCCAGCTAGCTCAACGACAGGACCCAGGAAGTTAGAATTGGGGAGTCCACCTCCACAAAGAGACCAGTCACAAGTGGAGTACCTCAGGGATCAGTCCTTGGAACACTCCTTTTTGGCATTTAGTTCTCAGAAGTCAAGGCCAATGTCAGTGGTCTCTGGCTGATAAAATCTGCAGATGATTGCAAATTAGGAGCTGTCATTGAATCTCACACTGACACAAATGTTCTCCAGGAGGGGCTGGCACAGACAAACAACTGGCGTCAGAGCCATGGATTAAAACTAAAAGCCAAGAAGTGCATAATAGTATCCTTTGGGACGTCATCCATCCCTGGTAACTATCATATTGACAACACACCCCTTAGAGTTGACCCAGTAATCAGGGACTTAGGGGCAAACATAGATAGCAATCTAGCCTTTGATCATCATCTGTCTACAGTGGTGAGGAAATAATTCTATGTTGTGCAACTTATAAACAAAGGTATGGCATCTAAGTCCAAGGACATCATTGTTCCACTGTATTCAGTATTCATCAGACCAATCATTGAGTACAATGCCCCCTTTGGTATGTACCTAGCTAGGCATATCCAACAACTGGAACGTCCACAGAGGTTCTTCACTAAAGGAATACAGGGCAAAAGTAATATGTCCTATGCACACTGCTTCAAGGCCCTACCACTGTATTCTGTCTCCTACAGGCTTTTGAAGGGAGATGTATACCTGGCATATAGGACCCCAGTCTGCTGGACCTCCTGCATAATCCATAAAACATACATCACCAGAATTATCCATTCTAAAGACTTAAACCTTGCCTATGATATAAATAGGACCTACTGGAGAGATACATATGCATCCCAGAGACTACCCCATCTATGGAGCAGGGTCCCCATCCATGTGGAGCAGAATTACTCCCTAACCCAATTCAAGTGCAACTTGGACAATTCAGTGGGAAACCAGAAGTCCATCCCTGGTTTGGCACCTATATCACTAATACAAACAGGTAACCTGTAAATTGTTCATCTCCCAAGCCCATGCTCACACATATCAAGGCTATCAGAACTTGTCAGAGATTTGGGATGCATGGCTAGGCTTAAAAAGGCCCTTGTGGTGGTTAGCCTAGTAAACACTTATGAACCTATGAACATCATCCCAGAAAAGTCTATTGGTGCTATGCAAAGCAGCACTGACGCAACATTACAATTGATACATAACACATTATGTTTCCCAGCACACCAGGGTCAAAAGTAGAATCACCCAGATCTAGAGGATGCATAAGGAAAAAATACAGGATTAACTGGGTTCTAGTACATTAACAAGGCACTTCCATAGTGGCTTTGAGCTGGGTGGACATGTTCCACAGATATGCACTAAAGATTGCTCTTATTTAATTTTGTAGCAAAGTGCCCAGTTGCCATGTCTCTCTCTCTGCTGGGAAATTTTATAAAACAGCAGTAAAGAAACAGCTATCTGTGAGGGCTGAGCAGACCATGTATATCAGTACATTACTCTGATGTGTTAATGAAATGACTCTGTCCTATAAGCAAACAATTGACAAACCATGAATAATGCAGGTGTGAACACTGCAGCATTTATGCCACATTTGCCATGACAAGAGATCACACACACACACACACACACACACACACACACACACACACACACACACACACACACACACACAGTCACGCACTTTCACACTCATGCAGACACATACACACACACACACACACACACACACACACACACACACACACACACACACACACACACACACACACACGAGTGCGCATGTCAACACACAGTCATAAAAGTACTACCGGAAGCAACCAAGTGGTAAACAGAACAGACTGCTATACTCTCATCTGCAAGTTAGTGTATTTTAACAAAAATTCAAGACTGTGTGTGGGTATATCAAGGTGTATCCATGGTTGGTTGGGTTAACAAAGCATTCTGTGGATAAATCCTGAAATACCCACAAACAGGAGTGGATTAGTGCTATTATACAATAACATTATTTAAGAAAGAAATTGTTTCCTTTCTTAAATGTCTTTGTATAATGGCACTTCAATCTTCTTCCAAGTTGTCTTCTGTAGACTGATGTACTATGCATGTATATGGGACTTGCATTCATATGCTCACACAGTACGTCAGTGCAGTGCAGGAGAAGCAACAGAAAAATGGGAATCTCTTTTGATTTTTCTTTTTTAATGTTTAAAAAATTGGGATTTTATGAGGGACAACCCAGAAATACATGGAAAGTCAGGCAAGTTTCTATTTCTGTAGCTTTGCAAAACATACCTGATTTTTTTTGCATTTTGCTGTCCCCCAGTATATACCAATACAAATTTCGGCGTTCAACGGTACTTAAGCAGCCAGACTTTTTTCTATTGGTATATGATTGCTTTACAACAGGCAAGCTGGTTGCAGTGTCCAATCAGCGTGTTTATTTTTTGAATGGCAATGAACAGTTAAGTAATATGCAGTATGCCATATCATAAATGTATGTACCAAATATCCTGATAATGCACACAACCCCAGGAACATAGAAGCATAGTCAACTATGCAATTGATTTCAGTCTGGCAGATACACTCTGGTCACCTTAGGTAAAATATAGTAGTTGTGTAGAATATGAGGTTGTCTTAAACATTAAATATCAGAGAAAGTCTCACAAATCCAAGTATGCCAGGGATCTGAAAAAGAATTTCAGAAAGATTTTTCCTATAGCCATAATAATATATTTGGTTTGGAATTTGCTTTTAGTGCTGGAGAGTCAATATCAGGGTATAGCTGCAGGCCACCTGATTTCCTAAGATTATTACCTACATGCCAGGTAAGCTTCTAGTACATTGACGAAAACAAAGAAATGCAGTGTTGGTCCACTAACAGATAACATAAAAAGACTGGAATACAGAGGTGATACCTTCTATTAGACCAACACAAGTTTTGTAATTTTGTAAGCATTTGAGCTAACTGGAGCCCTTTTTCAGGAGTTATTAGGTTACTGATGTTAGATACAGTACTTAAACATGCACTTGTGGCAAGAAAGGAAAGAGTATCATTTCTTTCTTTCTTTCTTTTCAGCTACAAAAAGACACTTAAAAATGCCAGTGTGGTGGTGTGCAGCTCAAATGCTTAGTACGACAACTTCACCTCGTAGAAAAACATTGTGGGTGTGAGTGTGGGGGGGGGGTATGTGTGGGGGTATGTATGGGAGTGTTTGTGGGGTTGTGTGTGTGTGAAAGCCTGAAACTTTAGAAGACCTGCTGTAAAGCTAAAGTAAATATCAACTGGAGTACTTTCACTTCTAACTATCCTTCTTCTAGCACCAGTCTTCATAAGTTCAAACAGCTTAATACTTTCTATACTCAGTATTATAAATCTCAGGACTCTAGTCCCATTCTTGACTGGATTCTGGTCTCTGAACCTTGCAACTGTCATGCATCAGGAACTTTTCCAGAATCTCTTAGTGATCACTGTCCTACATGTACTATGAGACATATTACTCACCATGCCAAATAACAAGTATACAAAAATAAATGTAATCTCTAAAAATGTAACTCTCTAAACTCATTTAAATGGACTGTTATAAAAGCCTTACTACTCAAGAGGCAATGGAAATGTTCAGTTTTAAGCTTCCTAAACAGTCTTGCACCACTGCTTAAATAGAATAAAATCTAATGTTACCCTTGCCTTACTAATCAGAGTCAATGCCTGGTGCAAATAAAGACAAGGCATGGAAACACAGGCACAACTTCAAACTCCGTAACATCTAGAATGCCTTAAAGAACTTCATAACCTTACCAAAAAGCAAGTCAACCTTGACAAGAAGCAATACTATGTTGATTTACAAAACAGTCATAGATATAACCCCCTCCCAAAACTCTGGCATTCCATCAAAATAATTTTACAAAAAAAAAATGAATGCAAACTAGAACTCTCGACAGCACAGTAATACAATAAGCACAAAAACAGTTCCAGTTAAAAAGTCACGATCCACGATTTATTTTCTATTGTTCAAACACAAATTAAAATCACTGGTTTAGCGCTTTCATCTACGAGTTGTAGACTTCATCAGAACTAGTGATTTTAATTTGTGTTTGAACAATAGAAAATAAATCGTGGATCGTGACTTTTTAACTGGAACTGTTTTTGTGCTTAAAATAATTTTACACCCAGGAAATAACAATATCCCTAACTCCTGGCCCAATACCTTCTCCTTAGAAACAGCCACTAAGTTAAACTCATACTTTGACAGCATAGCTGCCCTCAGGAATCCAATAACTTTTTTACTTAAGAATGTTACATTTTTAATTCAGTGATTCTGATGATTTCTGATTGATAGAGACGAAAACACGAAACCACTGTTGTGTTCGCAATAAAAGTCTTTTTTCTGGGCCTTGCCTTCTGGAGTATTTTTTTTTGATTATTTGGACTTTTACACTCTATGGTAAATTCAACGTTTCTTCCCAAACTTAAACCCTGTTCACCCTCAGTGGGGTTATCAAAAAGTAACAGAGAATCATCAAACAGCCTATGTAGAAAATTATATAGAAATGAGAAGTGTACTAACTGGTTCTGTGAGAGAGCAGCTAATGCATGGAACAGACTACCAAATTATATTAAAGCAAGCACCAGTTCAGATATTTTTAAGAACAGCCTGGACACTTATTATGGGAACCACTGTTTCAGTATATTTGCAGGCTGGAAGGGCATTAATGCCCATGCTTGAAATATCTATATGCATTTATGTATGTATGTATGTACGTATGTATGTATGTATGTATGAAACCTTCCTGCAGAATACCTCAAAACTGCTGCTAATGTCATTGCATTTGCAGTCTCTATCCTTATAAACAGGTTGATGCAAGAATCCTATATTTCTACCCTCTGGAAGAAATGCCACATCATCTCCCTCTACAAAAGTGGCACTTCTACCGAGATATCTAATTTCAGACCCATTGTCATTGCATCTCAAAAATATTGGAAAATGTGTCCAGAAACATGTATTCCAGCATCTCTTAAAGGAACAGCTGTTAACCAACACTCTCATATCTCTCAACTGCACAGATTTTCGCAGAATGTCCAGATTTTTACCTTATATTTTTGGTCTGCTTCTCATAAAATTGTGCTTTTCTGGCAAATCATTGAGGGTTGAAGTCAGAAAATAATGGTAGACATTTAAGTTTCAGACTTCATACCCTTTACAAAATTCATGCTAATGCAAAGCCTGTTCTATCAATTTTCTAAGTTTGCAGAAGCAATATATAAAAAGTGTGCCTGCTTTCTGGCTTATGTGCCCCCATTATTTATGGCTTTGTCCAAATGTTTGCTGTAAGAGATTGAGAGGTATGCTCAACATGGTTTTAGACCTACCCATAGCACAAGTACTATCCTCCTAACTTTTAAGGAAAATGTAAATAAGCTGAAGGATAGAGGTGAACTTGTATCTTCCTTATTCCTAGACTTATCAAAGACTTTTGACACTGTGTCTCATAAAAACTCTTAACACATTTGTCCATAATGGGTATCTCAGAACCTACGCTTCAGTGGTTTAATAATTACTTGTCAGAGAACTACCAGGAAGTCAGTTAAAATTCTACCCTTTCCCCTTATCTACCCATCATTGCAAGCATACCACAAGGCTCTATCATTGGTCCTCTTCTTTATGAACAATCCTCATACTTTTATACAACAAGCATCCCTTGTACAGTATGCAGATGATTCTAACCTTGTCTCAGACATTCTAGAAAAGATTATACATATCACCCTTTAACTCTGTTGAAAGCTAGCTTTGTAACCAGGAACCCCTTGTTAATCCAAAGAAAACCACACTACATTTATTTCTCCCTAAGTCACTTACCAATGAGAAAAAGAAGTTTAAAATCACACACATAGACAAGGATCCAATTGAAGTAGTTTCCCATACAAAACTGCTGTGTGTTACAATAGATGACAATCTCAAAATATGAACTCCACATACAGAGCAATATAAACCAAAAAAAAAAAAAAACAATAAATGCTATATAGACCCAAAAAATTCCTCACTGCATCCACCATAATCACACTTGTTATTACATGCCTACTGTCTTATCTATTATATGGTTCCTCCATCTTGGCTAATCTTCAGACCACCCTAACATCTAAACTAGAACAATGCTATAACAAGGTAGCTAGATTTTCAACTAATATAAGTCATAGAACACAACACTCTTCTGCTCTAAAACTCTAAACAGGCTAGAATAATTCCACTAGCTAAATTATACCCATCTTCAATTAGAACATAAAATTATATATAATCCCATTTCTGGACCAGCTATCTGTACAATTCTCCATCAGTACCTCCCAAATCATCACCTTAGATCTTCTGAAAAAAATCCTACTTGACATCTATAAGCCTTACAAACACTGCTGTCAAAGTCTATACTCACATTGTGTAGCAAAAGTCTGGAGTAAAATCCCTGCACCAATCAGAGTAATACATAGCATGCATTTATTTACATTGCAACGTAAAGAATTCCCCTTGGACTCCTGGCATTGCACATGCTGCTCTCCTGGTTAATAATTTCAGCACTTACTCCTTTAATGCCTATATACAGCCCATCTCACCATTTCCTTGTTTTATTTCCCTTACTCTTAATTTTGCTTTCCCACTTTATTTTGCCTGCCTCCCAAAGCTACTCCAATTATCACTTTTAACAAATGCATATTTCTCACTCTTTCCTCCCTTCCTGTCCTTCTCCGCTGTTTGAATGTTCCACTGTGATATTTGTTTTATGACGGAGTAATAAACTCACTCACTTATAACATGCCAGCAAGTTTCAGTCCTACATGATATTGCACTGAAATTGTTTTAGTGATGGTATATGTATATTATTCTACATATCATATGTGTGTTAATATTTGCATTAATCTATATAGTTGCAGTATGTTGTGATATCATTCTTCATCTATGGATATGTATCGTCTGTTCTTATATTTGTGGAGTTTTTCTCTCAAGGCCTCAAAGTTATCCAGTTGGACTTTACTGGTAAAGAAAATATCAATCTATCAACTGATTAACTAATAAAAGTTTTCTGGGTATATTACATTAGAATTAGTGCCCTTTTAGCAGAGAGGACACCAGCTCAAGCAACTGCTTTGACACTTAAAGGGAAAATAATCTACATTAAGAGTGGATAGTCAAATTAGAGAATGAAAGTAAGAATTTAATATTTATAGTCTGCTAGTTTGTTGAAGTACACAGTCTTTTGTGAAACAGATTTCAGTTAAGAGAAAAATTTGAATTTGCATTAATATCCAATTCATACTAAAGTGATGGTCTCTACTATTAGTGAATGAAAGTGAATGCAATGAGAATTGCAATTCCTAAACTACATTCACCAAAAACATCTTGCTGAAAAACACTTTTTAAGTCTTTTTGTGGGGGGGGGGTGAAGCCCCCCTGCACCCCGCAAACTTATATATACCAATTCTGAGGTCACATTTACTTCAAAAAAGGGGGAATTCCTGGCACAACTCACAGGTGGTTACTTCTTATGGAGGAACTCTTGATAAGTTTAAGCTTGGCAAGTTGAAGGTCAAGAATTCCAACTCCAAACACCAGTAGGATAGCCAAAGTGATGTGTTACAGAAAGAGTAGGGACTACGAAGCAAATAAAATATTATGTTAGTTGTGTGCAGTTATTACACTATACAGTCTGTGGTTTAACAGAATGAAAGAAATAACATTGACATGTCAGTCTAACATTCTGAAAGACGCTTATGACCAAAAGCAGTACTGAACAAATTTTGTTTTGTTTAATTATTCTCCTTATGCATCTTTGTTATTCTGATTCATTTTCTCATTGTGTCAGAGCTGTCTCTTCAACTGTCATCTTCTCCGTAAATGAACATTAACTCAAGGAATAACTAGTTTTTATAAAGGTTTCAGCCCCCCCCCCCCGTACTGACATGCAATTGTCACACTAGAAATCCAAGCTCTACACTTTTGTTATTTACTTCCTTTCTTAAGCATAAGTGGATATTTAAGCACTGTATCTAATATCAAAATCTTAATAACTCCCAATGAAGGGCTTTTGTTAGTTCAAAAGCTTGAATAATTGGCAGACCTATGTTGGTCTAATAAAAGGTATTGAGTTCCAGTGACTTTGTGTTTTGTAGATGAACTGATTTTTTTACTGACATCAGAAGCTGTTATTAGAATGTTCATTTCTAGATTCTATAATCTTCAGGATGTAGAAAAAACATACTAGAAACCAGATGCCAAAAGTAGAATCATCAATAAAAGATGGATGCATCAAAAAGAGTAAACAGAAGTTTAAAAATCCTGAAATACATATTTGGTTAATGAATGCTATAACAAATCTATAGAACTAGTACAAGTAATGAAACAAGTCTGGCACATGCTGAAACAAGACAAACCTTTAAATGTATGATTACCACATTTCATTGTTCTGTCAATTCAAACTGATAACAATACTAATATAGAGCCACTAAGCATTCAGTTCATTTTATATTAATACTGCAGGTTTTACATAAAATATATCTGCATGGACACTGACTGAATGACTGTGGAACATGTTATATCTGAACAGTCTCTTTTAAGAGATGGCAAATGTCTGCACAAAGAAATATGCCACTCTTGAAAGATGTATATTGAAAAGACAAAATGAGTTTTTAAAATTTCAAGTGCATTGTAGTGATATTATTAAAACAGTTAGTAGCCCAGTCACTATTCATTATCAATGATGAGATTTTGGAGATAGCTCCTCGGTAATACTATTATGTTTGGTATGCCATTGCTAGTCTATGTTCTGCTAGGCTGACACTTATTTCATTAATGATGGAAGTTTGACTATAAAAGAAAAAACACCAGAAAACCAAACCCTTAAAAAACAGATAGCTTGCTTTTATGGTAGGCTACAATAAAGCTCAATTAGTAAATACTGCCATCACACAGACAAAAAGTTATAAAAATAAATAAAAATACAAAAGCATGCTGAAACCTTCTGAATGTGGGGACTCTGCCGCCATACCCGCTGACTTAAATATCCTAACTTGATGGTTACTCTGCCATGACCACAGTGAATCCTATACTAATCTGTTAAAAGCTGACAAAACATAGGTCAGCTACAACAATGATTTCTAAATAGTTAATTCAGGTATTCTTAGCATTTATGCCAGCTAAAATTGAAATGTGCATTGGACAAAGGGAATGGCAGCCATTATTTTATTTAAAGCTAAAATAAATAAAAAAATGAATTCTGACTGTGAAACAAGTTAAAGATACAAGAAACCTTGTTAATTGTAAAGTGCAATATATTTTACCTTAAAATGAACACTTAACTCCAGATTAACTGTTTAATTATTGCTCAATCAGTTTGGTTTTGACTGGTCATTCCTAATTGACACAGTATGGCATATATTTAGGCTTCTGCATTTGCTGTGCTTCTAGTTCCTCAAATCAGTATTGCTGAATCACCAGATGTTTTAAGTTTTCTTTTACTTTGTAATAACCTACACTGATATTTTATAAAGTCATTGTTTTTTTGTTTTGTTTTTTGAAGATGGTATACATGGAATATGGTTGGTCATATACTACTGATAACACTTATTTCTCTATTCTTTGTACATCTTGTTTGTCCATTTGCCAAAGATCTTAATCCCATGTGACTCTGATCTGCTTTCCTACATGAATTAAGTAGCAAGGTCTTGCTGGCTAGCATCCACTTTAAATTGTGTAGGGTATAAGATACAACTATAACAAAATTGTTTTAATAGTTCAAAGTTTCTCTCTTTATCTGAGACCTAAACCAAACAACATGCTCCAGTTACTTCCTGACAGATGTTATTACATCTGACAAGCTTTGTGTGAATGTGGGGAGATATTCTACTATGCCTAGGAGCCAGATAATCTATAATTTGTTATGAGGCCTTTGTTCATGTTAGCAATGGC
Source organism: Protopterus annectens (assembly GCF_019279795.1). Taxonomy (NCBI): domain Eukaryota; kingdom Metazoa; phylum Chordata; order Ceratodontiformes; family Protopteridae; genus Protopterus; species Protopterus annectens. Next base: position 535,573,827 of record NC_056738.1, on the reverse strand, counting down.
ACTGATTTTATCATATCTACTCTCAGGACTTTCTGTGATAAAATGTTATGATACATTATTCTTAAACATAGTTACAAAGATTTGACAATTGCTTCTGTTAATTTTCAATCCTTTGTGTCTGTCTTGCATCATCCTTCAACTTGGTAACTTTCCATAGCAGAACTTTTTATAACAGAATATCATTTGTTATATTAGCTATGCCTTCTAAGTCTACAATAATTTCAATTACTGCTCTTTGAAACATTCCTGAAGCTGAGGATATTCCGGAAAGCAATTGTAGGTGCCAATCTGCTTAGAGAAAAATTGAAAGGGCAAAGCTTTTGGATAGATTCAACCAGTTTCATTTTCATTTCTGGTTCTGGGAACAGTTTGTTACATGAATAATTAACATTGCTTCAGACAAAATCTTAATGTAGTATTTTGTTGGAAAACATACAAATTAATTTGGCAAATAGACTAATCCAGCAAATATATATATATATAAAAAGATCAAACTTTCATCACTCAAATAACTAAATCACATTACAAGTGCTCTGCCATTCAACAAAACAGAGATCTGTGGAAATGTGGCAGTGGTATTCATACAGCAATTACAATTCATTTGCAGAATGCATATGTGCAGCTCATAGAGTTTTCATGTAGTTGAAATCCACATGTAAATAATACACATAATCAGAATCATAGGAATTTGATAAATTTTATAAAATATGCATTTCTTTCCACAGAGCTAAAGGAAACTATGATCATATGACACAAAAACACCACTATAGCTGCTTATATAGCAATCCGGACCGATTACACTCGAGTGGTTATACTGAATGCTACTGGAGTTTTGATTAATAGTTTATATATGTTATGTAATATTGTTTCAGATTTATAGCCAATGAGTTACATTTGCTAATGTTTGGATAATGGCTTCCTATCAGAAATATGAGGCCTCTAATTGTAGACTTACATCGTCAAACTAAAGTATGGTCTAGAAGGAATTACAGCAAATACTGAAGCTTGCTTAATACCATTAAAATATTTTTGCATAGGACTTTTCCCCTTGTATATTATCACTCTGTACCATGGAATACAGGTAGAAATATGAGGTATTGCACCTCAGACTTATTGCATGTTGTTCATACTTCCCCCATCTTACAAATCTGAAGAACAGGTCATCAATGCCTTGTCCAAGGCAAAAAACACAGCCTCTATGGGACCAGATGGGATCCCAGGTTGTCTTCTAAACTGCTTAAAACATGAACTACATCAGCATTAAGTACCCTTTTCAATCATAGTCTAACCACAGGTTTGTTCCTATGGAATGGAGAACAGCAACAGGTATTCCCCTCCACAAAGGTGCTCTAACAACAGACCTAGGGGAATTGCCTGACCAGCCTCATCTATAAGGCCATGGAACATATCATTATGGACCTCATAAATAAAGATAAAGGTGACCTCCAAACCCTGGATCCTACCCAATTTGGCTTTGTCAAGGCCAGATCCTGACTGTTAAATCTTCTGGAGTTTTTTGAAAATGTAACCATGGTGACTGATAAGGGCAAATCTGTGCACACAGCATACCTCAACTTGGCAAAGGCTTTTGACACAATCCCATACTCAGGCATTACTGATAAACTTAGCAAACTGAATGTAAACTCCTGTGTTGTAAGATGAGCTAACTGGCTCACAAACCAGGCACGCACTATCAAAGTGGGTGACTCCATATCAATCAGTAGACCTGTTACCAGCAGAGTACCACAGAGTTCAGTGCTGGGCCCCCTACTGTTTGGTATATACTTTTCAGAAGTTCAGGTCAAAACTAAAGGGTTGTGGCTGACCAAGTCTGCAGATGACTGCAAACTTTGTGCAATTATTGAATCCCCAAATAATGTCAGTATACTCAAGGAGGGTCTTAAACAGACCACGGACTGGTGTCTTAGTCATGGTCCCAATTTGAATGCAAAGAAATGCATCGTCTTTTTCTTCAGCACAAGCAATGTCCCTTCACACTATCAAATCAACAACAATACCTTAAGTACCCATGAAGGGGAGAGGGACTTGGGTTCACAAGTTGACAGCGACCTTACCTTCGACCACCATGTGTCTACTGTAGTAAGGAAGGCCTCAAGAGCAAAAGATGTTATAACCCATCTACACTCAGCACTAATCTGAACCATAATTGAGTATAATGCCCTGTTTGGCATGTACCGTACAAAATACCAGCAATTGTAGAGACCTCAGAGGTTTCTAACAAAGAAGATCAAGGGACTCCAAAATGTGTCCCTGTCACTTTACTCTGTATCATACAGACTTCTTAGGGGAGACTTATGCATGGCTTCCAGAGCAATCTCAGACACATACCTAATGAACTTGCTGCATATCCATAAATTAAGCAGGACTAAGAGTACACATTTCAGGGACCTAAATATGGCTTGTGAATTAAATAGGACATGCTGGAGGGACAGATATATCTCACAGCAACTGCCACATTTTTGGAATAGGCTCCCTATTCATGTGAAACAGAGTACCTCTATGACACTGTTCAAAAGGAACCTGGACGAGTGGATGGGGCACTGTCATTTCTGACCAGAAATAGTGCACACAACCCTCCTGAACATGGGCATTCATTACTAAATGCAATCTTGTGTGTTAACTAACATTTCTACTGCATTACATTGGGATGAAACAACTAGGCTTGAAATGTCCTGTATGTCGATAGCCTAGTAACATCCTATGATCTTATATTCTCTTTTCTAAGGTTCACAATTGCACTTCTCACTTGTCAGAATTTTAACAGGAACCCTTTTATATTGTTATGATGTTGATTAAATGTTGCCATTTTTGAAACAGAATATTAAAATGTGAACTTGTTACCCTTAGAAACAAAGGGGTTAGGTATTTCACTACAAATAATCAGCTTAAATCCATGAAAACATTTATTATAATTTTAAAGGAAAACACTTAACAATACAAGAAAATCACATTAAAAAACAATTCCATAAGTTCCTGGGCAATGTAATCTCATTCATGGAGTGCCTAGTACATGCTAACAACATGCTTTGTTTTAGCATGTGTATTATGTGTGATTTTATCTGAGCCTATGCTAGTATGTTACATATTAGACGAAGTAGGCAGGGTTACATTAATTGATATTTATTATCTGTCATATGTCAACAGTTATCAGTCTGGTTTATGTTCAGTTACACATGGACATGCCAGTTCTCATTCTTGTCCATACTGTTTCTCTCTATTACTTAGTACCTTTTGTACTGAAATCCTAGCCAGCGTTTGCCTTCTCTTTTGCATTTTACAGACTTTTATTTAATAGTTCAGCTATTTATCTCTGTTCTTCACTGTTGTATTGTAACTATCAGTATCATCTGTGTTTCTTTTATGCTGTGTCTATATGTGTATTTTGCATACTTTACTGGGGAATTGTTATGTGGATGAGTGTAGTTTCAGCAAAAGCAAAAACAGAGAGTTCTAGTCACGAAAACTACATTTGCTGACTGTAGAGTATCCCTTTTGTCCATTGTTTTGTGACCTCAGAGTTATTATATGTAAGTTCAGGGGGTGTGGATGGTTTCTCCCTACATGGGGGGGGGGTCCAAGGACCTTACCCACCCCCGCAAAATAAATAAATTGCTGCAATGTTCACCGAAGGTAGTTTCAGTGAAAAGTTTTAAGTTTGTTTCATTTCGGTGATGTTACCTTCAGTGATCAACATGAATGCATTTACTATCCTTTCATTTCACCTACATGATAATAGGCTGTCCAACATCCAATGTACAATAGCTGTGCCTAGTTGTGCATGACACAGATTATATGATGCTACTGTATAAATTTTTATGTGCTTAAGAAACCACACACTGTAAAATTCAATACAACTAGACACAAAACCTAGTCAATATTGTTATATGACCAACATTATTAACAAAGATGTTCCATAGAAGATAATGCTGTAATAATAACAACAGATTAATAGTGATGGGAGTTAAAATCTTAAATCAAACAGCAGAGTCTTCACAGATCTTTTGATAGAACTTGACCTAAAGGGCTCCCCTAGTAGGTAAAGGCACAAGTTCCAAGGATGTGGAGCTTGAAAGACAAATGAATGCATGTCAGAAAATGCAAGTTATACCCCTGGAGGTAGTAGCAGTCTCAAACTGGCAAATCATAGAGCATGAGAGGGATAGGATGGCACCAGCAACTCTATCAGTTAAGGGGTTATCCATGCCATTTAGGGTTAAATAAACCAGAACTGTGATGTTAAAGTAAACAAGACCAAACAGATATTCATATCTGACAGTGTAGGACTAAGAATAGTGTATTCATAACAAGCAGTTAAAGCAAGGAGCAAAGCCACAATCTCTATATCCTCTGCAATGACATGAAAAAGACATGCAGTTCTTACTTTGGGCTATGAAAAATAAGACTGTTCTGTTGTAAATATTGCATGGCATCTTTGAATCTATTTATAGTTTCCTTTTCTACTTGTAGAATATAACATCTGTAAGAGATTATACTTATGTGTATGCTGAACATATGAACTTAACCCAGCAAAAAAGCAATTTGCATCTTACCAAGATGTGGGAAATAGGATTCATGCCCCCTTTGTGTCTGCTACAGGTTTGTCATCCTTTACTGTACAGTGTACATTAGCTAACAGTTTACAGACTAGTAATGTTTGCAGGTTTAACTGTATGCCTTTTCATTAAGCATTCAGCCAGAACATTTGCAACTCTTCTCTACTCAGTGGATACTATATTACAGTTTATAGATTGGTGACAGCTACCGTTCTTGTACACAATGTTGTGCACTGATGGCTTTGAGTGTAAATAGTGCACCAAGGTTAACAAGAATACTGGAAATTGTGCACAACACAACCATGACACCTCATCTTTCTGCCTGTGCATTCAGAAGCTGAACATATCACTCACGTATTGGGACCAGTGACCTCAGGAGTTATAGGACTGGTTTTTATTCTCCATACTGAGTGCTGAAACATTGGACTGCGGTGGTGGTGCTGCGGTAGCATTGTCGCCTCACAGTTGGACGTTGCCCATTCGATTCTCAGTTAGAGCGTCTTCTGTGTGTCGGCATGCGTGAATGGGCATTCCTTTGTTGAAGGTTGTGCGTTAGGCCCGGCAAGCCAGCACATAAAAAAAAAAAAATCTACTGCCAATCATTAGCGGATCGGAGTTCTGCTGTGGTGACCCCTAACCAGGAAAAAGCCAAAAGATTACCACCACTGAGTGCTGAAACATTGCACTTATAGTATGTACAATGCTGTACTTACTTTTATGGCTACCATAGTGGGGTGGCTATGGTGTAGGCAAGTCCCTACATGTGAGGTACTCTATACAAAACACTTGATTAATGTGCTGGTGAGGTGATATCTGCTCACAAGGTTTTGTTGCACAATGCTATGAATACTTAGATGTGACCAGTACATGCATGTTGTGATTGCTATCATATTTGTACTGTTGTATTAGGTGTTGGGCCAGTTTTCATCTACATGCATGTCAATCCTATTAAGTCCCTATAGTTTCCATTTTGATATAAAGGAATGGATGAGAACTAAAACTACTTATTTTTCTGTTTTTCTTCATCTTTTTTCTGCCAGTGTATGTTCTTCTTTGTTATATCTGTTTGACAGCTTTGAATCACTTAAACACATATGTGTATAACATCTACATTCATATCACAAATCCTACTTTCCTTGTTCAGTTTTTGTAAAGGCACATTAACATATAATAAGGTAGGCTCAAAGTAATATCCTGATGTTTGAATCTGTCATGTAAATCACATTTGCAAATGTACTGTAACTCCTTTAGGACTAGCATTGCATATATTCAACACTGCATCAGAAACTGGTCATTTTTTTTTCAAATTGTAAGCCATTTTCTACACTAATTAAATCCCAGTATTTTAATTCATCTGAGCTAATTTAGTTAGTAGGAATAATTAGAACAATTAAGTGGCTGGTAGCCTGCACCTTTATTTCTTTCTTCTTGCTTTGCAATTTTAATTAAACCCAAAGGCTTAAAACAAATGTGCAGCTTATAGAAACATCATTCAACCTCACACTTCATAAATTTTTTGATATTATTATACAGGTCCTGCTTTAAGCTGTTTCTATAAAGGTGTTTCAGTATTTCAAAGTTATTTTTCTTGGATCCAGTTAGACTTTTCCCACAGCTAAACTCTAAGCATTTATAATGACCATTACATGGCTATATACAAATATTTCTAATAAGAATGCATTTTTATTCATTTTGCATATCTTCCCTACCCTACTGTGATCTTAAGCATTTGTCCAATTTCCATTTTATAGCCAGCATAACATTTACTGTTTGCTTTTATTTGACTGGTGACAATTAACTTTTGCTATTGAAATTTGCTGACTATAAAGAAACACTCATAGTGAAATAATCTGTTGTAATCATGCACCCACTGATGCCTTCCCTTTCTCAGAAACCTTCTATTCATATTCCTTACAATTCAAAGCACGTTTCAAAAAAGCCCATGCAATGCATTTTCACTGCAGTGAAGTATTTCTGTCTTTGAACATGTAGCAAAATAATGAATGGATATTGAATATTCTTTGTGAAATAATCTATTGAGAAATAAACTTAGACCATCTATTTAATATCTAATGTTTGACACTAACCTTTCTGTAACATTTCTTGTAACTAATTTCTGAAAACAAATAGGAAAAGACTGCATACTTTACTCATAAGTGCTTAAATATTACAATACATGTTGCTGCATTTATTTAGTTGGCTGTTTGTTAACACCATCTAGGTGAATGACAGCTCATTGTTTCTCTTCCAAAAGGGTATTGATTTTGTTGCATACCTGGTTATCTGATACATTATTCCTTTAAGAGCACAGGTAATCTGGAATGTGTGTCATTTGTGTGGGAGGGGTTAGTAATTCTGAATAAGTGATTAATGAAGGTACAATTCTGTGTTTATCTATCTCAAATATCCCTAGTCTTGGGGGCGGAGCCTGAATGGCTAACTGAAAGCAGCAGTATTTTAGAGCTCCATATAATCAGTTAAATAAGACAGGAAAAATATCCTTTTTTTCATCAAAGTATAAAATATTATAGATATAGGGCTAATTTACATAATTTGAAACTTTGATAAAGTTTTACAAATAATTTCCTGTCAAAAAGCTTGGAGATATATTCACTTGTTAAAATGAGCAACTCAAGGAATTCTTACCAGGATGCTGCCTTAAAGAAGGAACTACAACAGATGGCATCTACCCTGCAGGAGTTGTCTTTGAAGATGGATGATTTTAAAGAGAACCTAGAAAATCTTAAAACAAGCAGTCAAAAACAGGGTGACACCCTCAAGGAAATGCTAGAACACCAGACAAGGATAACAGGAATAGAGGTTTCTCTAAATGACTTAGAAAGCAGACTTAAGGAAGAGGAAACACAGAAAGAGCTTCTTCTTAAACAAAGCACTTGGTTAATAAAGTAGATGACTTGGAAAATAGGGAGAGGAAAAATAACATCAGGATTTTCAGATTACCTGAAAACACAGAAGGTGAGGATATTATTTCCTTTTTATCAAGCTGGATCCCTGACTTTTTAAATTAAAAAGAAGGGCTTTCCTTTGACATTGAAAGGGCACACACAGAGTTCTTGGGAAATCTGCCACTAACTCAAACTCTCCACCTAGGTCAATAATTATCAAATTTCTTTCATACTTGGATAAGGAACTGATTTTAAGATCTGTTTGGAGGAAGGCACCTCTAAAATATAAACAGAGCCTGATAAGATTTGATAATGACTATTCATCTAGAATAATGGAACAAAGGGAAAAAGTGTGGCCAATGATAACGTTTCTGAAACAAAATAACATCAAGGCACAACTTGCATATCCAACTAAGATAAGAATACTGTATGCCAATGAGATGAGGACTTTTATTGACATAGAGGAAGCCTCTTCATTTATTAAAACTAATAATGTGATTACTTTACCAGAAGATATGGATTGGAAGTCACCTTCACTCAAGAGAACAAAAGAAACAAATGTCTGGACAGATGTCAAAAAGAAGAAGCAAAAGACTGATACTGTTACAGCCAAATCTCTCAAAGCATCTACTATGATATGAATTGTTCTAACATTACTTTAAAGGACCAATTTTACTGCTTGGAATTTTAAAACAAAGGTAACTAACTACTGGAATCTTTATATTTTTTTTAAAAAATAGATGACACATGAGAGTTTTCACATTACCTCAGGTATGTAAAACAGGGTACTTTTCTTTTACAGAAGGAGGGTTATATAGCACATAAAATATTTATACTGTAAATCAACATACATAGTATATGTGTATTTTCTCTTAATTTTCTCTTTCTTCTCTCTTTTCTCATTATTTATTTTAACTGCATCTTGTCTCCCCTTTTAAATTCTCTCCTATTTAATTTTATTTATTTATTTTATTTATTTTACATTTGTTAACCGGGCTAGTCTAGCTGGATATATATCCATTTTCAGTAGAGGCCCGGGGAGAAAAGCTCCGCACAGATATACAAATATGTAAAAATATTGTTAAATGTTAGTAAGGATTAATAAACCAAATGAAACAGGTAGTTATAACATATCAGAGATCAAAAACACTTAAGAAAAGTACAGTGAACATAATATAGCTTAAGAAAGCTAAAACAGATATAATACAGTAATTATTATGTACAATAGTTCACATCAGGTTAAAGGATTTAAGCAATAAGTTTATTAGAGTTTAAATAGTGTCAGTCTTAATTACAAGACTAAGTATTTAAATGTTTGGAAGTATGGTTAGAAGAAGAACTCACCATCTATACACAGATACATAATAGTCTAAAATAATCTAGTTTTAAGATAGACAATTTGGAATAGTGAACTTAATTAATTGTTATTACATTATTTATTCGATTAATGATAGTCACTGTTATGCTTATTGGGAATGGGGACATGTTCATGATTAACTCTGAAATGTTCCATAAATGTACATATGTCATTTGAATTATTTCCTTTTAGTATTAACAAATATATATATATATATATATGTATATATATATATATATATATATATATATATATATATATATATGTATATATATATATATATATATATATATATATATATATATATATATAAAGGAGGGGAAAATGTACTGTTGGTTAAGAGAAATGAAGCTTTCTTCACATTCTATTTGTGTTGCCATAGCAACCGTAAACTGCTGCAGTTTCTAAGGACACTGTGAACCTGTGAAGTGCATTTAGCCTCACAGATAACAAATAATAAGAAAAAGTAATGTTGTTTAGTTATTAAAATGAAGAACAACCTAAGCAAGGTAAAATAAATACATAATCGGACAATTTGTAAATATTTTATGATTTATCCTCATAGGATTACATATTCCTGGAAACACAAATGAAATGTTCCCAAACTACATGTGCACTTAAATGTAGCTGCTTGATTAAAAAGTATTATTCAGTTTAACATGCTGATTTCACAAGCTGTCTGCACTGTAAAAGTTACATTTTATATGTTACTTGAAATTGTCAGTCTCTAGTGCACATGAAAAGATGCATATTACTTTTTGCAACATGATATCTTTGCAGTTACCTCACACTCTGTACAAACTCACTTGGTAACTGATAGCTATTCATTTAAAATTTCAGATTAAATATTAAATGTGCCCTTGAAATGCTATTGACATTTTGACAAAATATAATCTGAACTGTAAATTTTTATACCAGATCGGTCGAGGCCCGGGTTAACAACGACCGCCACCAGTACTGTTAGCCTACAGGGTGCTGGCGGAAATTGGGCTACTGTTGGCCGAAGGAGGAGAAGAGGTGGAAGACATGGCTGAAGGCAGGAGAAGAGGAGAAAGGCTAGGACTGTGGTAGTAAGGGTCGGAACTTTGAATGTTGGCAGTATGACTGGTATAGGGAGAGAGCTAGCTGATATGATGGACAGAAGGAAGGTTGGTATATTGTGTGTGCAAGAGACCAGATGGAAGTGGAGTAAGGCTAGGTGTATCGGAGGTGGGTTCAAATTGTTTTATCATGGTGTGGATGGGAGGAGAAATGGTGTAGGAGTTATTCTGAAGGAACAGTATGCTGAGAGTGTTTTGGAGGTGAAAAGAGTGTCGGATAGAGTGATGTTTATGAAGCTGGAAATTGATGGTGTAATGATGAATGTTGTTAGTGTGTATGCTCCACAAGTTGGGTGTGCAACGGATGAGAAAGAAAAATTTTGGAGTGAATTGGATGAAGTGGTGATGACTGTACCCAAGGGTGAGAGAGAGGTGATTGGAGCAGATTTCGATGGGCATGTTGGTGAAGGGAACAGAGGGGATGAGGAAGTGATGGATAGGTATGGTGTTAAACAAAGGAATGCAGAAGGTCAGATGGTAGTGGATTTTGCGAAAAGGATGGACATGGCTGTGGTGAATACGTATTTTAACAAGCGGGAGGAGCATAGGATGACATACAAGAGTGGAGGAAGATGCACACAGGTGGATTATATCTTATGTAGGAGGGCCAGTTTGAAGGAGATTGGAGACTGTAAAGTGGTGACTGGAGAAAGTGTCGTTAGGCAGCATAGGATAGTGGTTTGTAGGATGACGTTGGTTATCAAGAAGAGGAGGAGGAGTGTGAGGGCAGCACCAAGGATCAAGTGGTGGAAATTGAAAAAGGGTAATTGTGAGGTGGAGTTCAGGGATGAGTTAAGGCAGGCACTGGGTGGCAGTGAAGAGTTACCAAATAGCTGGGTAACTACAGCAGAGCTAGTAAGGGAGACGGCTAGAAAGGTGCTTGGTATCACATCTGGACAGAGGAAGGAGGACAAGGAGACATGGTGGTGGAATGAGGAAGTACAGGAGAGTATGCAGAGAAAGAGGTTGGCAAAGAAGAAGTGGGATTGTCAGAGAGATGAAGAAAGTAGACACGAGTATAAGAAGATGAGGTGCATGGCAAAGAGAGAGGTGGCGAAGGCTAAGGATAAGGCATATGAAGAGTTGTATAAAAGGTTGGACACTAAGGATGGAGAAAAGGATCTGTACCGATTGGCTAGACAGAGGGACCGAGCTAGGAAAGATGTGCAGCAGGTAAAGGTGATAAAGGATAATGAGGGAAACATACTCACAAGCGAGGAGAGTGTGTTGAGGAGATGGAAAGAGTACTTTGAGGGGTTGATGAATGAAGAGAATGAGAGGGAGAGAAGGTTGGATGATGTAGGGATAGTAAATCATGAAGTACAATGGATTAGCAAGGAAGAAGTAAGGATAGCTATGAAGAGAATGATGAATGGAAAGGCTGTTGGCCCAGATGACATACCTGTGAAAGCATGGAGGTGTTTAGGTGAAATGGCAGTGGAGTTTTTAACCAGATTGTTTAATGAAATCTTGGAAAGTGAGAGGATGCCTGAGGAATGGAGAAAAAGTGTTTTGGTACCGATTTTTAAGAATAAGGGTGATGTGCAGAGCTGTAGTAACTACAGAGGGATAAAACTGATCAGTCACAGCATGAAGTTATGGGAAAGAGTAGTGGAAGCTAGGTTAAGAAGGGACGTGATGATTAGTGATCAGCAGTATGGTTTCATGCCAGGAAAGAGCTCTACAGATGTGATCTTTGCTCTGAGAGTGTTGATGGAGAAGTACAGAAAATGTTGGAAGGAATTGCATTCTGTTTTTGTAGACTTAGAGAAAGCATATGACAGGGTGCCTAGAGAGGAGTTGTGGTATTGTATGAGGAAGTCAGGAGTGTCAGAAAAGTATGTAAGAGTGGTACAGGATATGTACGAGGGTAGTGTGACAGCGGTGAGGTCTGTGGTGGGAGTGACGGATGCGTTTAAGGTGGAGGTGGGGTTACATCAAGGATCAGCTCTGAGCCCTTTTTTATTTGCAATGGTGATGGACAGGTTGACAGACGAGATCAGACAGGAGTCCCCGTGGACTAAGATATTTGCAGATGACATTGTGATCTGTAGTGAGAGTAGGGAACAGGAGGAGGAGACCCTGGAGAGATGGAGATATGCTCAAGAGGAATGAAGGTCAGCAGGACTAAGACAGAATATATGTGTGTGAATGAGAGGGAGGATAGAGGAATGGTGAGGATGCAAGGAGTAGTGGTGGAGAAGGTGGATGAGTTTAAATACTTGGGGTCAATAGTTCAGAGTAACGGTGAGTGTGGAAGAGAGGTGAAGAAGAGAGTACAGGCAGGATGGAGTGGGTGGAGAAGAGTGTCAGGAGTGATTTGTGACAGACGAGTACCTGTAAGAGTAAAAGGGAAGGTCCACAAGAGGGTAGTGAGACCAGCTATGTTATATGGGTTGGAGACAGTGGCATTGACAAAACGGCAGGAGTTTGAGCTAAATGTGGCAGAATTAAAGATGTTAAGATTTGCACTGGGTGTGACGAGGGTGGACAGGATTAGGAATAAGTATATTAAAGGGTCAGCCCAGGTTGGAAGGTTTGGAGACAAAGCCAGAGAGGCATAATTACGTTGGTTTGGACATGTGCTGAGGAGGGATGCTGAGTATATTGGGAAAAAGATGCTAAGGATGAAGCTACCAGGTAACAGGAAAAGAGGAAGGCCTAAGATAAGGTTTATGGATGTGGTGAGAGAGGACATGCAGGTGGTTGGTGTGACAGAGCAAGATGCAGAGGACAGGAAGAAATGAAAACAGGTGATCTGCTGTGGTGACCCCTAACGGGAACAGCTGAAAGAAGATGATGATAATCTGAATTGTAAAATGAATGACTTGAAAGAAGTGAAGTAATGCATAGATTTCAAAGACACTTCTTGACACTACAGTAAAGATAAAAATGTATATTCATAAGGAAGTATAGAAATGTTTTAGTCTTCCAGTTAAAATAGCTTACTGTCAACATTTTGCGATATCAGAAAGTTTGAAGAGCTAGGAAATTACTATTCTTTGTCTTTATAATGATTATTAGACAGATGTTAGACTCTGCTTGTTTAATGAATTTGTTTAATGAATTGTGACATATGTTTATGAGGAAAAGTGGACTCAATTACTCATACTGGACTACACATTCCTGGAAACAACTGAAATGTCCCCAAATTACTTCTGAATTTAAATGAAACTGCCTGATTAATAAGCATAATTTACTTTAACAACCTGAATCCATAAGTATCTGCTCTAGATATGCTACATTATATATGTCACTTGCATATTACAGTCTCTAGAGCACACGGAAAAATACAAATTTTTGCAACATGCTATATTTGCACTAACCATGTATTCTAAACTAACTCAATTGGCAACTGACAAGTTATTTATTTGAAATATCAGTCTAAATAGTAATTGTGCCCTTGAAATATTGTTGCTGTTTTGACAAAACAAAACCTGAATTGAAAAAGGAATGATTTGAAGAAGTGAAGTATTGTAAAGATTTCAAAGACAGCTATTGACGCAGCAATATAAGTAGAAATGTATACATGCAAGGAAAAATGTAAATGCTTTATACTTTTAGTTAAAATAGCTTATTGTTAACTTTCTGCTTTATCAGAAAATTTAAAGAGCTAGGAAATTATTTCTAATTTGTCTTTATAATGTTTACTAAAGTGATGTTAGTCACTGACTTGTTTAATGGATTTTCAGTCATGTACAAGATGGACTACTGAATGTCTGTTTACCTATGTTTGCTGAATTTATTTTATTATTACTGATTTAAAACAAGGGGAAGAAAGGGAAAGGGGAATCTCTGTTTTTGGTCAAGGGAGGAGAGACTTAAAGAGTATTCTAACTGCCCCGAGAAGTCTCTAAGATGCTCTAAATACTATTTGATTAATACTTACCTAAGGTAAGTCTTGATTACCATATAGGTACCTTCACATTCATTCTAGACCTGATGTGATTATCCATTCTGGAAGCAGGAGATGCCCTATGTGGGATGGGAATTGTCAGGGTGATCATAGTTCATTCTTAGACTCTGCTTTGTAAATCTATAATTCTGTAAAAGCACTGCACACTAGAATACAGGGTGCCTCTACTCAGAGTCAGGATACCACTGATAAGCCATGTCTTTTCATAAGTGTAAGTTGAAGTTGGTGAGCTGAAGAGTGTGAAAGTAAAGAAAGACAGTACACCTATAGTGAATTCATATTTCATTGGTAATCACTCATTCTCTCCTGCAGAATACTTTTAGTCAAATTATTTTAGTAATAATCTATTTGTTGTTGGCTTATTTAGTGTATGCTCCTCTGTTGCATTTAATTTATCCAAAATGACATATCTGACATGTTTGGGATCTCTTAACGGTAATTAAATATTAGATATTTTCTAAGTCAACATAATAATTGTTTACACAACTAACATTCCTTCCTGATATATAAAATACTATAGAACAATAATAGAATAATATAGAATTTCATATCTCTTTTAAGAAAATTCTTCATATAATAATTTAACATATAGAGCTCAGTTGATATTGTTGGTTAAAGGTATGAGTGATAATCCAATAGATCTATCATTATCTAGTGGATTAGGAATGACTTTCATTCCATGTTTAATGGGAAATTCATATTTACTTATTTACGTATTTGATACTTTAGAATTAATGTTTTATAGAAGTACTTTTTTAAAGCCTGACCAGAATTTTACCCTACTTGTATTTAAAGAAGAAAGAACATTAAATTACACTCCCAAGTTTACACACATAAAAATAACATTCAGTGTTATCAGAAAATATAACTACTATAATCAAAATAAAAAAAAGAAGCAAAATGCTTCTTCCAACTTGTTGTTGTTTGTCTTTCGGCTTTTCTCAGTTAAGGGTCGCCACAGTGGAACTCCAGTCCACTAATGTTTGGCAGTAGATTTTAACAAATGCCAAGGTGCCAGCTCGACGTTCAACCTTCAACAAAGGCACACCCATTTACGCATGTCTTTCGAACGCCCACCCAACCATGGGGAGGACATGCAGACTCCACACAGAAGGAACTCCCTGCACTCTAGCCAAGAATCGAATGGGAGAACCTCATGCTGTGAGGCAACAACACTACCGCTGCACCACCACAGATGTAATGCTTCTTCCAACAATAACTTGAAATGGATTTAACATTCTTATCATTAAATACTAATGGCTTAAATAATGCAAATAAAAGATCAAACTTACTAAAATATTTAAATCTAAATAAGGCACAAGTAGTATTTCTCCAGGAAACACATTTTAAGACTAATGATAGCTTTATTTGGAACCCTAAGGACTATACAGTCTTAGCTCAATCCTCCTATAGAACAAAGACAAAAGGAGTATCAATTCTGTGGAAGAAAAACATAATCACTGCAAAAGTTATTTATAAATATGAAGACAAAGCAGGTCTACTAGCATTTGTTATGATTAAATTTAATAACAGAATATGGACCTTAGCTAATTTATATTGGTTCCCAGGAATTGGAGCAGGAATGGTTAAAAAAACACCTAGATTTTATTTCCAACAATTATAAAGGAGATCTTATACTGGGAGGAGACTTTACTTGTACCTTAGAAGCTTCTGAAACCACCAAGAAGTCTTTTCGCATAGCGACTATTTCAAAATCATTAAGATGGATTGATTCATTTCATTTAATAGACACTTTTAAAGTAAAAGATGATAAATCCTTATTATTTTTACATAAAGACCATAGATTTGGAACACAAACCAGAATAGACAAATTATTCATAGTTCAAGATTTGCAAACAAAAATCCTCAACTTCTCAGTACTTCCATGCCCCTTCTTAGATCATAACTCTCTGATAATGAAGCTCCAAATAGAGTTTAAACCTTTAATCCTCTCAACTAGAATTCTATCATATATCACGAAAATTAAAGAATTCAGACCCTGGATGTTGTCAGAATTACAATTATTTCTTGAAATTAATAATACAACAGAAATCAGTAGAGTCATGGTTTGGGACTCATTAAAAGTGTATTTATTTGGTAAGACTCTTAGCTGGTACAAAAACAAAGTTAGAGAATGGGAATCTGAATCATTAGACTTGCAATCCAGACTCTTGACAGCAAACTCAAAAAAAAAATCAGAATTGTCCAGAAGTCAAAAAAGAAATAGAGGAATTAAATAAAAAATATAATAAAATTCTAACACACAAAACTTGTCTAGCCTTGGAAAAATTAAAAATAAACTCATTAGCCACCTCCCCCAGATATCTACATAACTTATCTTCAAGAATTAAAATACAATCTAAAGCAAATAACATTAGTAGTATATATCATGAAAAGAAAGGGAAAAAGTATCAGATATAGGAGACATCCTTGAACCATTTTGGTTCTATTATATGGAACACTTCAAAAAAGAAGATTTAGATACCAACCAAATAAACTTGGATACACACCTTATCAATATAAAAAAGATTCCCAAAAACTTAAAACTAGACCTACAAAAACCTATATCCTACAAAGACATTGTTGACAAGATAAAAGAAAGTAAATCTAACAAAGCTACAGGGATAGATGGTATAATTACGAACATTTACAAACTCTTCCCTTCAACAGTAATCTCCCTTTTTCATAAAACTTTGCTAGAAGTCCAGTTAGAAGCAAAAATACCACCCTCATAGAAACATTCTCTCATAACACCAATTTTAAAAGATAATAAACCATCAGATTTTTGCACCTCATTACAGATCTATATCATTACTGAATAATGATTACAAAATATTCATGTCAATCCTAGCTAACAGAATGAAAACCCCACTCTCAAAGACAATTAATAATAATCAAACTGGATTTTTATATAACAGGCACACACATGATCATATTAAAAGGATACTTACTCTTATAGATTATGTGAATAAAGAAGATAGAGAAACACTTGTAATTGGATTAGACATAGAAGAAGCCTTTGATTCCCTCAACTGGGAATATTTATTTAAAACTTTTGCATTATTTGAATTTCCTCCTCCCTTCATCTTATTACTAAAAAACATATATATTAATAAATTAGCCTACATTAAATTAGGTCTTTTCACCTCAGAATCTATCCATATAACAAAAGGTACTAAACATGGATGCCCCTTTTCTCCTATTTTATTTGCTTTGGCTATAGAATTACTTGCAAAAATAATACGCAATAATCCAAGAATAAAAGGAATAGAAGTCTATGACCAGTTGTTGTCATCTTTCGGCTTTTCCCAGTTATCTAAAAATAATGCTTTTTGCTGATGCTATTTTATTAATCCTATCAAACTCCAGAGAGTCATTAGGAGAGCTAGAAGAAGTAATGGAGAAATTTTATAAGATTTCAGGTCTACACTTTAATAGATCAAAATCAAAATTTCTATTTTTAAATAAGAACAAAGAACTACAAGTTACAGATAAATCCATCATAGGAAAACAAGAACTTACGCTAAATTATTTAGGAATAGTGTTATGCAAAAATATAAATGAAACAATATTAATAAAATATAAAAACATTATTGAAATAATAAAAATATATGTAGAAAAGTGGAACAAAATTATATTAACTTTTGAAGACAGATTGCAATTAATAAAAATGGTCTTATTCCCAAAAATACTATATGTAGCATTAGCAATACAGTTAATTCCTGAAAGATGCATTCTTAAAGAAATAAACTCATGTTTAATAAAATCTTTATGGTATCCCAAAATGAATAGGGTAACTCTAACTCATCACATTAGACCCTGGAAACAAGGAGGATTGAACTTCCCAGAAATAGAAACATATATAAAAGCATCTGTGCTTAAAACTACAATAGACTGGATAAACCCAAATTATTTTGCCAACTGGAAAGAATTAGCAATGGCTATATTAACAAAAGAATTTAATCTGTTAACATTTTTTTAAATAATATACAAATCAAACAAACCCTGGTACATACTATGCATAAGTATATAATATAATATAACAAAACCTTCTAAAACAACACTGATTAATCATTACATCAATTCCTTTAGGAAACTTTGTCAATGCAAACATAGATCTAAAACTTTGGTTTGACCTTTTAACCCATTTACCATCACTAAGAACTTTCCTCACAAAATATATAGGGAAACAATAACCTCCTGGGAACAAAATGGATTCTTATGCTGGTTTCAATGTGTAAATAAATTAAATGTTTTAGATATACATATGATAAAAACTGCTTACAATATTCCACCACAGGACTTGTTAACCTTACAACGCATTCTAATGTACATTCGAGATTTATGCAGATTAATTAATAATTCCTCATTTAAAGATATTCCAAATCTAATAAGATTTCTGTATGAATTTATATATAATAGTTTTGAAAATAAAAATTCCATTTCAAATCTATATAAAGAGTTAATAACATATAAAACAATTCCCAAACTATCATACTGCAGTTCTTAACAAAAGGTCAGTCATTGCAGTTAACAGAAGAAATTAAAACTAACATCTTACTATCAGTTAATTACACCTCTAACACACAGTACTAGAACATATTTAACTGGAAATACTTACATAGAGCATTTTTAACACCAGATAAAATTAAAAAGATCAGTACTACTACAAATGTTTTTTGCTGGAGGTATGAAAAATCAAATAAAGCAGACTGGATTCATATTTTTTATGAATGTAATAAAATTAAATCATACTGGAATGGAATCAATCATTTTTTACAAACTTTATTTAATGAATCCTTTACCTTAACTAAAGTGTTGATTATACTAAATGTAAATGAAGGTCCCTACCTGAATAAGACAGATATGTATTTGTTATGGACAATACTTGCTATATCTAGGAAATGCATAACCAGAAGGTGGAATTCAAATACACCCCCTGACCTTGGAAGAATTCTACACTTTACTGAAGACAATTGCATCGTTGGAAATAAAAATGAAAGAACTACGAATCTATCCCAAGCCATCAGTAAATAATCCTTGGAAGAAAGTTATATCTTTGTTGGACACGCTGCAATAATCAGTATTGTATCTCTGATAACTGATCTGTTAATTCTAGATTTAATAACATACAGTGTACATAATTGAAAGTCAGGCTATTGTAAATATTGTATATAGTTGTTTAAAATGATATTTAAAAAAAGTAAAACTTAAGAGGTTGTAAAAATAATCACAATGTATTTATGAAATACAAGATGCTCTGATCTTTAGAGCAGATTTCAGAGAAACCACATCATTGATGCCAGGCAGGCTAGTGGCATTCCACAAAACTTGCCAAAAAAACACTATTTTTTCTAGAAGACCTTCCCTGTCACCACCCCTAGGTTGCAATTCCACCTTTTCAAGTACAGAGAAGGGAAATTTCTTGAAATAATTACATCTAATACTATGTCGAAAAAGGGCATTACACTGGTGAGACTTTTTTATAGCATACGTGTGTTGGTAAATATGGGACTTAAGGGCACCAATGGTCTTTCCTATGTAGAAGGCAGGAAAGGAGGAACAAAAGGGAATGTAAACCTGGTGTTGCAGTCATATCTACCTTTAACAGTAATCAAATTCGGAAAACCAGACACCTGAAAACTGTTACCGTCCAGGATGAACCTACATTAACTAACAAGTTTCCTCTGTGTCTCATCCTGACTCATTAATCAAGTCTCTTCCACTGCAGCTTTGACATAGGTTCATAGGTTCATAGGTAGGTACTAGGCTATTGGCCCTAGGGCCTATATAAGCCTAGCCAAATGGTACCCTGGCTTTTGCCACCCAAGAAAATTATTTTCCTGTGCCCCTGTTAAGCAGAGCCACAGAAGTGATCCCTGGGGTGAATTTCCTATCTCCCATCCAATCATCAAGATTTTTCTTGAAGAGTGCTAATGAAGAGCTTTATTTGATATAGATAGGTAGTTTGTTCCAGAGTATGGGAAGTCTCTGAGACAGGAATGATGTCAGAATAAAAGAAAACGTCTCACATGGTGTTACAAGGAATGCATTGTCACAAAAGTCATTATATAGACCAGTGTATTGTTCTGCTGTGTTGTATCAGATAACATTTTTATTCACACAAGAGCAGAAAGACTGAAAATGCCATGGAAACCTAAATTTATTCTACAAAGCTCATTTTATCATTTTACTGAAAAATCCATACTTGTAATTTATTTCATAATACAAAAGTCTGTTGTATGCAATGAGTTAGTACATTACACACAGAGTTGCATTTTTTTATTAGAGAAGTTTCTTCAACTTTAGGCTTGCCGTGGTGACCATTGAACAGCCAATTGCTTTGAAACTAAAATGGAACCTATCAGAGAACAGGAAGTCATGGAATCAGAGATTCAAGCTACATCTCCCTGAATGTAACCTCAGGGACAAGGAAGAAAAATGTCACATTTATTCATACCACATGTGAGAAGACCATCAGAGTATATAATACATTTTGTCACAAAGAACAGACCAGAGACAACACAGGAATAAGGTAAAGTCTAAAAAGTGGCAAGCCAAAGAAAAATATACATTGTGTAAGGCATTTGTTTTTCACCACAAATCAAGGGTCCAAAAATGTTGATGCATACGCTATTGAGATGAGGCGCTATGTGCATGATTGTGAGTGTGGACAACTTTGTGAGTCATTAATGTGCGATGGAATAGTTGGCGGCATAAAAAGTGATCACATTAGAGATGCACTGTTAAGCAAAATCAAAAAAAAGTTGTAAAACGTCAAATATATATATTGTATGAGTGTATTTTCCTGTTCAGTTAAAATCTATAACTCAAGTGATAGATGTATATGATTTACACTGATTATGAAAATAAAATAAAAAGGAAGCCTAAAGATTGTACAAATAATAAAAAAAAATCCAGGCAACCTGTCTTAACCAATATGACTCCTGTTAAAATCAACTTGCAAGAAACCACATTCAGCAATCTCTGGGGTTACAGGTATGATTATGTACAATATAAAACTAGAAGCCAAATTGTGTAATATGTGGTAGCATTAACCTTTGTGTGAATTTATGTTTTAAAGTGGCTGTCTGATAATCTACTCATCCTAAACTCCAAAAAACAACAAACTCCTGCTATTCCTTCCTCGTCTCTCTCACCTTAAATCTCCCTTTGTTATTATATCCTCCAACACCACCATACAACCTGGCTCCCACACAAAGCTTCTAAGTGCCATTATTGATGACAAACTTAATTTTAACTTGCATATCCTTCAAGGTATAAAACAAAATCACCAAAAATTGGGTTTGCTTTACCGCAACTGAAAATTCTTGACTTCTAATGCTAGACTCTCGCTGGCACAGACTCGTCTTCTCTCCTGCCTTCTCTATGCTGCCCAATCCTAACTAACATTCAGTCCACTACCCTGGCCAAACTCCAACAAAGATACCACAAAATAGCAAGGTTTGTCACAAACTATCCTTATAACTCACACCATTGCCTTGCACTCACCTCTCTACAATGGCTGAAACTTCCAAAAACAACTCCTTCTATCAAAATTTCAAATCACTCACTCCATACTGTGCAAACCATCCTCCTGCCCTGCTCTCTCCTCCATAGTATTCACCTATACTCCCAACCAGACACTCTGCACCTCAATCCAGCAACTCATAGACATTTACCAACCAAAGAAAACGATGGGTAAACTATTGTACAAATCTTCTATATCCCAAGAATGGAATAAACTTCCAACACACATACACTCCATTACCCATGCTAAACACTTTAAAAAAGAACTCAGACTTCACTTACTTAACACCAAAACTTGTACATGCCATGACCCTTCCTAACTCCACTACTATCTTTTACCCTTATCTTTTCCAATTTCTTTCCCTCATGCCTTAGAATCTTAATCTACCTCCTGCCACCCTTCCACCTTATACATGCATTCTCATCTCTCACATCTCACAATTATACTTCTCTTCAAACGATGGGTAAACTATTGTACAAATCTTCTATATCCCAAGAATGGAATAAACTTCCAACACACATACACTCCATTACCCATGCTAAACACTTTAAAAAAGAACTCAGACTTCACTTACTTAACACCAAAACTTGTACATGCCATAACCCTTCCTAACTCCACTACTATCTTTTACCCTTATCTTTTCCAATTTCTTTCCCTCATGCCTTAGAATCTTAATCTACTTCCTGCAACCCTTCCACCTTATACATGCATTCTCATCTCTCACATCTCACAATTATACTTCTCTTCAAACTTTAATAAATTGCTCTAGCAGTAGTATTTCACTGAACATGTACCATAAAAAAACAAAAAACAAAAACTATTGTATATACATTTTCTGATGTGATTTACCTTACTAATTTTTTCTTATCCTACACTGTGAATTTCAATGTATTTGTATTATAAACTACACTTTTATGTATTATAAACTGATTGTTTATGTATTATAAACTGAATTTCTGTGTATTGTAAACTCTTTGCAACTGGAGCTTTTCTCCTCGGGTCTCCACTGAAAACGGGTCTCTGGGCCAGCTGGACTAACCAGGTTAACAAATGTCAATAAATAAATAAATAAATAAATAAATAAATATAAGAATATGTATCAGCAATGTGATAATGTGGAATTGAACAAACACTCAGACTGGAAAAGGCCAAGACAATAGCAAATGAGATTCAGCACTGTGAAATTAATTATGTAGCACCTGTTACCCTGGTGTTTTCTAAGTTTCATGGGATGGAACTTAAAACTATAGATCAAGGATGCCTGTAAGCTGTCAGTCTACCACAGAGAGCAATATCATTGGTATTCTACGCTAGTTACATGTGATACATTTAAAGCCACAGAACAAGGATTATTGTAAGGATATTGTTTAGCATAGTTTCTTACACTAGCTACATAACACCATAGAACAAGGATTGTTGTAAGGATACTGTTCACCATAGTGTGTTACACTAGCTACATAACACCATAGAACAAGGATTGTTGTAAGGATACTGTTCACCATAGTGTGTTACACTAGCTACATAACACCATAGAACAAGGACTGTTGTAAGGATACTGTTCAGCATACTGTGTTACACTAGCTACATAACACCACAGAACAAGGACTGTTATAAGAATACTGTTTACCATAGCGTGTTACACTAGCTACATAACACCATAGAACAAGGACTGTTGTAAGGATACTGTTCACCATAGTGTGTTACACTAGCTACATAACACCATAGAACAAGGACTGTTGTAAGGATACTGTTCACCATAGTGTGTTACACTAGCTACATAACACCATAGAACAAAGATTGTTGTAAGGATACTGTTCACCATAGTGTGTTACATTAGCTACATAACACCATAGAACAAGGATTGTTGTAAGGATACTGTTCACCATAGTGTGTTATTCTAGCTACATAACACCATAGAACAAGGATTGTTGTAAGGATACTGTTGACCATAGTGTGTTACACTAGCTACATAACACAATAGAACAAGGATTGTTGTAAGGATACTGTTGAACATAATGTGTTACACTAGCTACATAACACCATAGAACAAGGATTGTTGTAAGGATACTGTTCACCATAGTGTTACACTAGCTACATAACACCATAGAGCAGGGTTTTTGTAAGACTACAGTCCACGACAGTGTGTTGCACTGGCTACATAAAACCATAGGACAAGGATTGCTGCAAGAGCACAGACCACCATGGTGCTCTGCACTAGCTAAATAAAGCCATAGTGCAAGGATAGCTGCAAGTGCTTAGTCTGCTATGGACTGAAGTAACCATGGTGCTCTGCACTAGCTAAATAAAGCCATAGTGCAAGGATAGCTGCAAGTGCTTAGTCTGCTATGGACTGAAGTAACCCATGTTTGGTCCTCTATTTACAGGGTATTCAGCTTAATGCCATAAAACAAAAATAATTGTAAGTGGGTAATCTTACATAGGCAGAAGCAACTTAGGTATAGTCTAGTAGGCACACAGAATGCAATTTAAAACCACAGAGCAAGGAAAGCTATAACTGTACCAGACTACCAGGGACAGGCAAAGAGAGGAAACAAGACCCACAGAATGTTGAGCTGTATTATCAAAGTCATGTGCTGCATGGATAAAAGGTACTTTTCCTAGACTACAGTCCTCACACGGAATACTGGGAGACTATATAGAGACTATATAGACTATATATTTTTTCTTATTAATAAGCTAAATCCAATGAAATGTAATGATGGACAAAACTTTGTAATGTACCAATATATATGTAAATATTCTTCTGTATGTGGAGCTTTTCTCCCCAGGCCTCCACTGAGAACGGACATATATCCAGTTGGACCAGCCCGGTCAACAAATGTAAAATAAAATAAATAAAATATACAGGGAAAGGGAAAAAAAGAAGTTATGGTACAGAGGATAGTGACTGAGTTTGTGAAAATAGATGGACAGTTAGATACATGAGCAGAAGTAAGAGAGTAAAGGGAATAAATAATGTTTCACCAGAATTAGTAGGAGGAGTCTTGAAGAAAATAAACAAAGGATAAAGAATACAAAATAGAGAACACTATTCATTCCAAAGGGACGAGTCAAATTTTAGCACGGACATCAGAAAACACTGCTTACTAAAAGATTTGAGGACAAACTGAATTGACTCCTGAACTGGATAGTGTAAATAAAACAAATTAATATTTTAAAACTGCATGAGATAACTAAAAAATGTGGAAAACAAATAATAGGGTGCTACGAGATCTTTGCTACAAAACATGAACACGCTAGAATAGGCCTTATTTAATGTCTAAAATATGTATGTAATGTATGTACATGTTGGGTTCCCAAACTGTGCGTACCGGCACCCTGGGGAGCCGCAAAGCTTAGCAGCTGATTGCAGGTAAGTGAATGCCTGTATGAGTGTGTGTGTGTCTGTCTGCTTGTGTGAGTGAATGCGTGTATGAAACCATAAGAGTCTGTGTGTGTGAGAGAGATCGGGAGAGTGAGAGTGATGTGTGAGTGAATGCAGATATGAATGAAGAAGTGGGTGTGTATGTGTGTGAGATCGGGAAAGTGAGAGCGATCTGTGAGTGAATGCAGGTATGAATGAAGAAGTGGGTGTGTATGTGTGTGAGATCTGGAGAGTGAGAGCGATGTGTGAGTGAATGCAGGTATGAATGAAGAAGTGGGTGTGCATGTGTGTGAGATGGGGAGAGTGAGATCGATGTGTGAGTGAATGCAGGAATGAATGAAGGTGTGCATGTGTGTGTGTGTGTGTGTGTGTGTGTGTGTGTGTGTGTGTGTGTGTGTGTGTGTGTGTGTGTGTGAGATCGGGAGAGTGAGAGCGATGTGTGAGTGAATGTAGGAACGAATGAAGAAGTGTGTGTGTGTGTGTGTGTGTGTGTGTGTGTGTGTGTGTGTGTGTGTGTGTGTGTGTGAGATCGGTACAGTTAGAGCGATGTGTGAGTGAATGCAGGAATGAATGAAGAAGTGGGTGTGTGTGGGTGTGAGATTGGGAGAGTGAGATCATCATTGATGTGTGAGTGAATGCAGGCATGAATGAGGAAGTGGCTGTGTGTGTGTGTGCGTGTGTGTGTGTGCGCGCGTGCATGTGTGTGTGTGTGTGTGTGTGTGTGTGTGTGTGTGTGTGTGTGTGTGTGTGTGTGTGTGTGTGGGTGTGAGATCGGGAGAGTGAGATCGATGTGTGAGTGAATGCAGGAATGAATTAAGGAGTGGATGAGTGTGTTTGTGTGTGTGTGTGTGTGTGTGTGTGTGTGTGTGTGTGTGTGTGTGTGTGTGTGTGTGTGTGTGTGTGTGATTGGGACAGTTAGAGCGATGTGTGAGTGAATGCAGGAATGAATTAAAAAGTAGGTGTGTGTGGGTGTGAGATCGGGGGAGAGTGGTACAGTTGATTTAAAGATTAGTGGTGCTGCTCATTGGTTTACCTGAAAAGGAAAATGTAAACATCTTATAACCATTTGCATCTAATGCTGTTTTGCAATATGCACTGCAAGTTGCTCATGAAGTATTTACAAGTACATTTTATATAATTATTTGGTAATGGACGTTTATGAGCTGAGTGTGCAGAATTGAATTGGTATTTTACTTTTATGACCTGTTTTGTGGACTCTGATTTGTCTAAGGGGACATGTAGGAAATGACTCATCCATGATACTAACATTCAGTTTGATACCATGTTACTTACTGTAATGTTGAATCGTTACATCTGTATGCCTTTGATTCATATTTTAACAGTGTGCACCAGTTTTTTGTTTAATTTGCTTTAACATATAGATGCATTGGGCAATTAAGCAAGGCAATCTTTTTTTTTTTGGCTATAGGTACGTTTTCTGTATGGTTATGTTATTAGACTCCAACACTTTATGGGCATTCAAGGATAACAGTATTTTGCCTGGTATGGTCAGCTATGTCAAGGATGTTGTTTTGTTGGCCTGGAACAGAGACTCAGAGTAGGCAGTCCTTAAATGTCATCATTCATTCCTTAGTTGTACAGTTCTTCAAATGAATTGAACAAAGTGATGGCTTTGGTGATACTGCTCCATTCTGTGGTGTTGTTTTCTGTTTCTAGTCTCCCTACCATATGCTTTACCTTTGGTGACAAGACACTCATCTTGCCAGATGAGGAAGGTAGTTTTAATAAAGCTAAGATACTGTTATAGGCACCGTACATTGTTTTTTATGTTTCCTTCAAGAAAAATGTCTACCTCTTATTTACAGTGACGTGCAGCATGCTGCTATATTATAGACAGATGTTTGCTTACCAAAACTGTTAAGATCCTTTGCTCTCTTTCTCTCTCTGTAAGGCATTTATTTATTTGTTTATTTATTTGTTTACTGACTTACTTACTTGCTTATTTTTTGAGCTGGTATAAATGATCTGCAAGGAGTGTAGTATGTATTAAGTTTAGTGAGGGTGGAATGGGCCTTTTCCAACCCATATTTTGTTGCATTTTTATACTTGTTTTATGTTTTTCAGGCTTTTTTTCTAAATTACCCTTCTCTTTTGATCTACATTTTTTTATTTCACTCACAAAGTTTATGTGGAAGTACTCCTGCACCACACATTACAGCTTTGCAGAACTTCCATTGTTTTATTATTATAACTTTTGAGCTTCCATTGTTTTATTATTATAATTCTCATTGTTTTTTTTTAATTGTAGGTTCAAGTTCTGTAATGTTTGCTCTAAAAATCTGGACAAAGCCTAAAATGATGGAGGAACAAAAAGGGACAGATTTCAAATATTGCTCTTACAAGCTTAGAAAGTCGATAGAATAATAGGTTTTGCATTAGCATGAATTCTTTGAAGGATGTGGAGTCTTAAACTCAAATGTTTGTCATTACTTAATGACTGCAATCCTCAACTATTTGCCAGAAAAGTACAGATTTTTTGAGCAACACACCAAAAATATGAGGCAAAAATCTGGACATTCTGAGAAACTCTGTACAGTTGAGAGGTATGAATCACATACACACACACACACACACACACACACACACACACACACACACACACACACACACACACACTTACACACACACACAGTCACTTCCTCATTCAGACCTGCATTCATTCACACACACACACACACACACACACACACACACACACACACACACACACACACACACACACACACACACACACACACACACACACACACAGCCACTTCCTCATTCATACCTGCATTCACTCACACATCCCTCTCACTCTTCCGATCTCACACATACACACCCACAGTCACTTCCTCATTCATACCCGCATTCATTCACACATTGATCTCAGTCTTCCGATCTCACACATACATAATCACAGCCACTTCCTCATTCATACCTGCATTTATTCACACATTGCTCTCACTCTCCCGATCACACACACACACACACACACACACACACACACACACACACACACACACACACAGGCACTTCTTCATTCATTCGTGCATTCACTGACACTCACCGTGAAATAAAAAGCTTAACTACAAAATAAACCGTGAACTGTTCACAGTTTATTTTGCAGCTAAGCTTATTCATTCGTGGCACCCCTGTGAGGAAGCCATGGCTCTCCAGGGTGCTGCAGAGCACACTTTGGGAACCCCTTAAATATGCAACTTTATGCGCACCTGGGGGGGGCCTTGGGAAAACCTGGATTCAGCAAGAGGTCCGAGAATCAAAAAAGTTTAGGAACCAGAGGAGATTGTGATGTGATTTTTTAGCTACTTGTACTGAGAAAGGAAGAGAATATATTATAAATTTGTAGGGCCGCCATATTAACAAGACTGGCTAAAATGAAAGAAGTCCATAATTTTACAAGTAGAAAATGGCTTTAAGTAGTTTTCTAGATAGCATATCACAAGAAAATATGCTGCTGGTTTTATTTGCTTCTTAAGAGCCTAGAGTGATTACAAAAAATATATTTTTCTTTCTCAGCCCTATACGTGAGAGGAAATCACCATCTACAGCAGCCTTCTTGTAATATGAAAGATTGCAAAGATGTACAGAAGAAAACCACTGTGGGCAGTTTGTAGAACAGTGTCCATAATGAAGAATTACCCCACTTGGGAAGTAACAGTACAGCAACTTCACTAAGAAATATTAAATAAAAAGAGACAACAAGAGAACATTAGTGACAGAAGAGAGAGTAACATAGAAAGAGATTAAGAGGCAGAGAGAGCTAGATTAAAACTGTAAGAATTCTTCACCCTACCTTCCACTTACCACTCTTCCTGTACAGTCACTCACAATAACCCCCACCCCCATGACTAACTACCTCCCTCCTACTTCACCAAAGTTACAACAAAACAAATACCATCTTTACTTGACTAAATCCTTCTTAACTCATCCTGATACCCTTTACCCTCGGGTTCTGTACCACTGTAGAGACCTCATTACTATTCCTCCGAAACACATTTATGACCTCAGTCTCACAAATAACACCTTTCTGGTAATATGGAAACTTCCTTTGCGAGATCTATATCCAAAAATTCTAAATATACTTCTACTAACTACTTTAGTTCATCTCAGTAGCCCCTGTACTAGGAAGACTTCTATATAAGATAGTTTGCACTCAACTTACTATGTGACTGCAGTATAGACCCTACTGGACAATATATTCACTATCTCGGACAAATGGTACCTTAGTGGCGCCATGTTCACTGTTATTACCATTGCCTTAGACATAGTTAACCACTCTATATTATTCACGCACAAAATGGACATTGGTGTTGGTCCAAAAGCCACTCTGCATTCAAGGACTTCCTGTCAAACACATTCTTTAATGTAAATATATGCATTTCCCTTTATGACTCCACCTGCACATAGATAGATGTTCCTCAAGGTTCTATTCTTGCTCTATTACTATTCTTTATTTTATAAATAAATGTCTTCTGGACCTACACACCTACAACTCCCTTTATATGCTGATGACATAGTCATCTATAGAGCCAATCTCTTCAAACAAACCATTCAAACACAACTTCAAGATGATCTCCTAGTTCTGAACAAGTGTTTTTTCAACAAAAATCTTCTAAACCCTAAGAAAACCTTTTACATTTCATTGGTACTAAGAAAAAACATTTTACTGCTCCTTCAGCTCTTAAAATCTTTGATATCAATAACTATTTTATTGAAAGTGCTACCTCTTTCAGATACCTATGCATTTTGCTAGACCACTCCTTCAACTATCAAAAACATTGATAGATCGACATCCAGAATTAATTACTGCTCATTCTGATGTAAGACAATTTCACACTGCCTCTCAGCTGATCAGCCACAGACAAATATGTCCAGCTTGTTGAAGTATAGTATGGCCTACATTTATTGCTACCACTTCAGTCAAAAATAAAATTGCCCTACAGACCTTATCAAATAACATTTTCCATTTCATTACAACTTCCCCTTCACATGAACACCGCCACCTTACCTTATTTAAAGTATAATGGCTTTTTTTAACTAGCCAGAGCTAACCTCCTACATGGTTCCCTACTGTTCATACTACTCCATTAAGACAACCCTTACAGTAAAACACATTGCAGCCAGCCCAACCTACAACCTGCGAAGCTAATCTGCTGATGGGCCTTCACTCCAAACTCCTGCCACAAAGTTTCATTGTGCAGATCATAGCTTACCCAAAGCTCTGCAGAATCCAAACAATTCCTGATTGGTCAACATAAATGCAAATTATTTATTTATTTATTTACATTTGTTTACTGGGAAATTCCGACTGGATGCAGGTCTTTTTTCAGCAGAGGCCTGGGGAGAAAAGCTCCAAAAGAAAGACATGGTAGATGGTAAACAATAACAATCAAGGAATGTATATAGTAGAGGTGATCATGACATGGACAAATACAGGAGCAAATTAGGTACAATTGAGTAGTAAGCTCTAACTACAAACATTGAGAAATAATTAGTAAAACACACAGTGCTACAAATTTTCTAAACAGTAACTAGACAACAATAATAACAGACTAAATGATAACTAAATCCTGGAAGGACTAGCAGGCAGTGAGCAATCTTCAGTTCAGTTTTATAGTGATAGAGGGGATACTCTATCTAAATCTGGGAAAGGAGAGAAGGGTTGAAGGGAGAGGTTATTAGATGGGGTTTGGACAAGGACAAACCCAGTGAGACTTTAGGTGAGATTTAAGTGCAGTCCTGAAAAGACTGCAGGAAGGAAGGGTAGTTATGATAGTGGGAAGGTTGTTCCAGAGCTTGGATATTGCACAGGAAAATAGTGTTCACCTGCTGAGTTTCTGGCTTTGGTGACCTGGAGTAGATTTTTGTTGCAGGAGCATACTGGTACGGTTGGATAATTGTATGGAGGAATGGTTTACAAGTTTATGAGCAAAGGTGACTAGAGTTTGGTGTAGGAGTTGAGGGAGTTCAAGCCAGCCAAGGTCTCTAATGGAGGTAAGAGAAAGCAGTGGCAATTTTTGCGATTTTATTGTAGCAGGCTTTGAGTTTGTGTAGGTCTGACTATCTAAGATTTGTAAGTATGGGTGATGTGTAGAGTAGGGTGGAGATTAGTTGGGAATTGGCGATAGAGATTCTTGCTGGTTTGGTGAGGTATTGGTGGCTTCTATATAACGCACCCAGTTTTTTGTGAACTTTTTTATTGTTAGTGATATGTGGATGTCAAATCTGAGATTATTGTCAAGCTGTACATCAGGTAGTTTTGTGTGAACTGTTGGTGAAATGGAGGTATTATCCTTGGCTTGAATAGTAAACTGTGGGGTGTATGGAGTAGATTTGGAGGATTGGAAGATGAGGAGTTTGGTTTTATTTGGATTGAGGAAAAGCTGGGCATTAGATAGCCAGCTTTTAACTGAAGAGAAAGATTATTGGGTGATCTGTTGGAGTTCTGTTAGAGTTGGGGTTGAGCAGATGAGGGTGGAATCATCTGCATACTCTATAAGGGAGGCATGTTTGGTGGCAGTGTGCAGATATTTGGTGAAAAAAAGAGAAAAGTAGGGGGCCAAAGATGGAGCCTTGAGGAACCCTGAGAGTAACAGGTAGGTGAGTGGATAGATTGTTGTCCCAGATGACTGATTGCTGGTGGCCTTGTAAATAGCTGTGGAACCAGTTTGTGGCTGGTATGGAGAAAGAGAGGTCAGATAGAACAGAGAGTAGTAGCTTGTGTGATACAATGTCAAAGGCTTTAGATAGATCCAGAAATACAGCAGAGGAAAGGAGGCCATTGTTTTTGTGATGGAGGATAGTGTTTGTGAAGGAGAGGAGAGCAGTTGTCATGTTGTGGTGTGGTCTGAAACCATGGTGGGTATTGGAGAGGAGGTTATTGTTAAGGAGGAATTTGGAGACCTGTGAGTTGATGGATTTTTCGAGTATCTTGGAGAGGGGGGAGAGGATGGCAATGGGGCAGTAGTTGGAGAGGTCAGTAGAAGGTCCACTTTTGTGGAGTGGAATGATGTGTGATATTTTCCATAGCGTGGGTACATAGGATTCAGATATGGAGCAGCTGATTAATATGGAAATTGGATAAGCTAGGACATCAGCTGCTAGGTATTCAGCGGGCAGGTAGTTGGCTGCTAGTTTTGTAGGTTTTAGTTTTGTCAGGAGTCTTTTTATGTAGGAGGTGGGTACTGTGGAGAGAAAGAAAGTAGGGAGGGGTGGTTTTCGGTTGAGTGAGGGAGGAATTAGTGTAGGGAAGTGTTTTTCTGTTAGGGATAGAATGGATTCTGTGAAGTGTTTATTGAAGGAATCAGCAATGTTACTAGTGGAGAGAGAGGTGATTGGTAGGGGGGGGGGTGCTTACTTTTCCTGGGCAGAGTATAGAGTTAATTGTAGACCAGAATTGCTTGGGGTTGTTTTGGGTGGAGTTTAGGGACATCTGATAGAAAAGGGCTTTGTCTGCTTGTACTTGCTTTTTGACCTTGTTACGTAGTTCAAGGAAGACTTGCCTATCTGAGGGGTTTTTAGTTATGCACCAGCATTCCCATGTTTTATCCCTGTTTTCATAAGGCCCATGGTGTTTTTTTGTAGCCAGGGGGAGCTCTTAGTTCTGATTCTGGTGTTTCTCAGGGAGGCATGGGAGTTAAGGATGTTGAGGAAGGTACTGTTAAAGAAATGGATTGCTTTATCTAGGTTGAGGTACTTTAGAGGTGACCAGTTTATTTTCTGGAGGGAGGAGGTGAAGGAGTTGGGGTTAAAATTAGCTTTGTTGTGAATAAGTCTGTGGGTAATGGGTTTGCAATTATTAATGTGATTTTTTAGTAGGAACGTTGGGGAATGGTCACTGAGGGAGTTAGGTAAACAGCTTGCTAGGTAGGTGTGAGGGGCTTTGTTAACTAAGACCCATTCAAGAATGGTATGGTTATTGGGGTTTTTATTGATCCTAGTGGAGGGTTGTATTAGCTGAGAGAAACCATGGAAATTTAGGTGGAGGGCTGTGTGGTTGCTGTTGCAGGATAGCCAACTGATGTTGGAGTACCAGAGGATGATAGTTTCTTGGGGTAGGGAGAGATTGTCCCAGTCTAGTAGGTTTTCAAGGAGAGGTATATTTTGGCCTGGTGAGAAATAGCACCCTGTAATGTTGATTGATTTTTTAGGGTTTAATTTGAGGGAGGTGTAAAGTATTTCTTCCTTGTCAAACTGGGGAGCTGATTTGGTGAGAATGTGGATATTGAGGTGGTGTTTATACAACAGTGCCACACCTCCTCCTTTTCTGGATAGTCTGTCCTTACGGAGGATGTTGTATCCAGGTGGGAGTATTTTCTCACTTTTGATGTGAGGTTTGAGCCACAATTCAGTTAGGATAGGGATGTCAGGGGAGTAGAGGCATGGAGGTCTTGGATTTTATTATAGATGGTTCTGATGTTAATAGACATAATGAAGATGTCATTTGGGTTTTTGTTGCTTGTGATTTGGATGATGGGGGAGTTGGTTGGAAGTGGGTTTGTGGAGATGTTGGTGATTGTGGGGCCAGGGTTGGGGTGCACATCTCCACTGAGAGCAAGTTTAGAGAGAGTGTTGAGAATATGTTTTACATATGCAGTAAAAAATGTGCTGTATTTTACGGATATTTTTTGTTCAAATGTGGTGGGGGGGTTGGTAACTGAGTAGTTGTACTGGAAGGAGGTAGTTTGTGGTTGGGGTAATGAAATTATGCAGTGGGTGTTTGGGGGAGTTGATGTGAGAGTGCAGTGGAAAGGGTTGGGGGTTTTGACTGTAGCTGTTTGGTAGGATGTAATGTAGGCTAGAATAGTGCAGGTGAGGATTACAACATTATTACCTAGTGGCATGGTTGCTTTGGGTTAGGATGTGAGATTAAGCAGTTAGGTGGGTAATAACCAAGTTATTTTATACACAAATTACAGTGTAACCAAAAATTGTAATATTAATACCATATTACATCAAAAAGCATGTAAATTATTTGTATCAGCTGATAGACTTTGCAATATAGTAATAAGATCAATATATTGGTCCCAGGTAATCACCACTTATATGTCCCCTATTTAGATATAAACAAAATTAAATAAAGAGGAGTATATGCTAATCAAAAATATGGTAGGCACACCTAATGTAAAGGGACACCTGTTGTATTCAATGTGTGATGATAGATCAAAAAAAGTTAGGTCTAGGCATACAAATTAGCAAACAACCTTCCCCAACAGTAGGATATATGCAATCTTCTCTGAATCAGAAGAAAATATATATTGTGCCAGCCCTTAGATATATCCTATCTCAACACACAATAAACTCAAAGTATGGGATTCAATAGTAACCTGGATTAAGCTATAAAATTGTAGCTAACCAGATTAACAAAAATTCAAAGTGTTAGACCCATAAATATGTGTATTTACTAAAGTGGTAATATAAGGGGTACAATGATTCAAGGCCATAAGCATATATATGTGTAAACATATATATCACAAACATATGTTAGCACAAGATTGTAAAGGCACAAGTCAACAAAATTAGAGCCATACTAAAATAGGCCCCCATATATAATAGCAATGCAGCAAAACAAAAACAATTGAGTGATATAGTCAAATCACACCAAATTGACTAAATTTGCAAATTACTCAAATGCGTGATACAAATACTGATAATCCCAAATGGTAGTTATATAAAGTCCATACTCCACAGTCAAGCACTTCCAAAAGCAATTTTAATTCACAATGAAAGAAACTGTTCTTTTCGAACCAAGTCCTATATAGCTGGCATCAAACAGAGCACTTTTGTATGTTTTGCTTCTTGCCAAAACTGGATGAGGGAAAAACCCCTGCCCTCGTCCACTGAAAAAGGATTTAAATGAAGTTTTAGTTGTTTACATTGTATACTTAAACGTAGGTGTTTCGGAACATTATATTATTTATTTGTTCAGGCCTCTTGTCCGCTGAATACATTTGACCCAAATCAGGACTGTCCTTTGAATAAAGGGACAAGCCATAACATATAGTATTATGGAGGAATGCTAAGAGCTGCTAATTTATATAGCTTTGCATGCAAAGACTCTTTAGCTCACAGCAGACATCAAAAGATTAAAGGAATACTCATTTCATGACGTTTCTACATTCCGATGTAGGGATAAGCCCTATTCTTGTTTGGAGTTTAAAGGTTCTAATATATGGAAAAGTTTTAAAAATCCGCCTTACCAGTTCTATAGAGTTTTGCCCTGGATATATTTTGTAATTTATGTCATTTCAGATGTGCTTTACTACCAAGCTAAACCTCGGGATCCATATTCTGGAAGCACTTCATCAGTTATTGTTCTTTAAACATCAACAGTTTCTTGAACTGCCATCAGCACAGCTTTTTGAAGGGCTGTCCATATTTTTACATACTTCTGTTCTGCGGTAATTTAAATTAGCATGTCCTTGTTTTTAGAAGCATTGTCTAACCTTGAAGCAAATATAGCCCACAACTGTATGCAAGCCAAAACACCTCAGCACAGGTAGCGAACGACATTATGCCGGAATACATACATAATACCAGGAAACTGGAGACATTACCTAAATATAAACTTTCATTTTTTTGTTTTTTTCTTTCATTCTGATTACCTTATACTTTATACTCATTAAGTCCATGCTCTGTTAACTATTTGCATACTGGTCAGTTCACAGGCACCATTTTGTTTCAGGTTAATGTCCTTAGACATCAATAACATCGCCAGGGGTTCAAATGGAGAAATGATGAATTTAGCAAGAAAAGGAGATGAGAATAGTATTTCTGAAACTGAAGTCATCCTCAAGTCTTGGTGAGCACCTTCATGTGGTGGACCCCATTTTCACAAAATCTCACCAAGATGGCAGAGGATATAATGAATGTTTCTTATATAGCATATATCATGAGGAGAGTTGGGTTAAAAATAAAAAGACAGTTGGGTGCCTAAGTCCCAGGATAAAAAAGTGCCAAATCCTGGTGTGCACACTAGTGCCATGACTGGAAAAAAGGTGAGTGTAGAATCCTCAAGACACAGAAACATTCCTACAATGGGTTTAGGCAATGCTCAGATGGTGGATGGCTTCACTTTTGTAGTAGGAATTCGTAGTCTACAAAAAATCACAAAACCTGGCAGGCGAGTAAATTGCTATAAAGATGACAAGCGTGGACTATTGAGGATAAGGAAGAAATTATGTATTGTTACTATTATGCAAGAAGCCCAGAATTTCCAAATAAAAGATATTCAAAAAGACTGAGAGAGAAATTAGAGGAAGGAAAAATCCATGCTCAAGAAAAACTGCCCAAGCTTTAAATGCAGATTTGTGTTGATTAATACAACAGATCCATGGAAAACATTACACAGACAAAGAAACTTTGGGCCGCCTGAAAAAAGAAGCAACAGTGGAAGTATAAAGGTATAAAAAAGAAAGGTAAACATAGGGAAAAAAGAGATCTGATATGGAAAAATATTTATGCAAAAAGAGAAAGCCAAACTAATCAGGACAAAAAAGCAGCTCCAAAGATATTTAAAGAGAAATACAGACAGAGGCATCCAGATATGAAAAAAATTCCAATACAAAAAATAAGAACACAAAAGGGGAAAGAAGAAAAGTAATGGAGAAGTTGAAAAAAAAAATAAAAACTGAAGTTACTGATTACCTGTGAAGTGAAGGATTTAGTGTAGAAAAGCCATCACAGGTGACGTCACACCATGACGGAACAATGAGTCCCCAAATTAAGGAGAAACAGATGGAATGGGAAGCAACTGACCACTTGCCACATGATGATGCTCTGAAGCCTTCAGTAGGAAACCAGTACAAATGTTTGGTTGGAGTTGCACAGCAAGGGAAGGAAACAGAAGCAACTTTGATGCAGGAAAAGTTGTGAAGTGATGGGCAAAAGCATTCCCATATATAGGACCGATGGATGACACAGGATGCACCTGAAGAGGCTATGTCTCAAGAGACATTTTGGAAATTTCTGTAGAATGCCCGCAGTAAAGAGAAAGCAAAGAATGTGCCCTCAGACTAGAAGAAATGATCTAAGGGAAGAGTTGCTTGATTTAAGGAGGGACAGACATTTTAAGATCAAGACAGATTACAGAACGTAAATAAGACCCAACATGTTAGAAGTCTGATAAAACAGATGAACACAGTAATCTAGACTACTAACGGACATTCATGTGATATAAAAAAAGTAAATAGGGTATATTACTATGTAGCTAAACCAATAACAGATAAAGAATCATCACAAAAATACAGAGCAATTAAGAAAAAAGAGATAAAATGACATTGTGGAAGGATGAAATAGAGAAAACTATAAAACAATTAAGACAAACCAGGCTTATCAAAAACAGAAAGGTACACGACAATGTCATTAAATTACTTTCCTTAATAGACTTAGCAAGAAGAAAAAATGAGCTTTCTACTTTAAGCCTTGATATAGAAAAAGATTTTGACTCCCTAAGTTGGCCATGTCTGTTTAAAGCTCTGCAAAAATACAAATTCTCCCCAAACTTTATAGGATTAATTAAAAAATATATGAAAAGTCCATAGCCTATGTAAAAACTGGATCTTATCTATCTCGCCCATTTGAAATATTTAGAGGTACTAAACAGGGCTGCCCCCTCTCCCCATTACTCTTTGCCCTGACCATTGAGCCTCTTGCAAATTATGTTAGAAATAATGACAGCATTAAAGAATATAAAGTGTCAGACAAATTATCTCCCAAGATACATCTATTTGCTGGTGACTTACTAATAACTTCTAATGATATTGAAAATTCAGTAGATCACCTATTACATAATCTACACTTCTTTGCAAACATCTCTGGTCTAAAATTTAGTCACAACAAAACTCAGGCACTTTTAGTGAATAAAAATGTTGCTATGAAACTTAAATCAAAAAGAGACATAAACTGGGAAGGCACACATATTACATATCTAGGTATCATTATTGAATCTAATTATAAAAAATCACTCATATCTAATTACCAACAACTTATAAACTACTAGTGTAATAGACAGTTGGAACAGACTCTTCTTCACATTTGAAGACAGACTAACTTTAATAAAAATTATACTGTTACCTAAAATCTTATTCATTGGCCAAGCTCTAATAATTCTCTCACCTGTCAAAATTAAACAGAAAATTAATAACTTATTACTCAGCTTTTTTTGGTACCCCCCCCCCCAAAAAAAAAAAAAAAAAAACAAGAATTTCTCTTCTCTGGCACATCACAAGCTGGGATGAAGGAGGTATAGGGTTTCCAAATACTGATTTTTATTTAAACTCCATTTATTAACATAGTGTTGCTTGGAATAATAATTCTTATTTCTTATGCATCATATTGGAAATCAATACATGAACCTTTACATCTTAATAACAATAACACATTGCTTGAACCATATGCTCAAATACATGCAAACATCTTTATATGGATTGTAAAAAATATACATTCAAAGTGAAAGATCAAAACTTGTTCTCACACCTCTTATAAACCATATATTACTGTTGTTGAAAAAGCTTATTCTTTCTAATCAATTGATTAAGGATTTATTAATAATTTTGTTTCTATTGCTTCCACAAATAAATGTTTGATATCTTTTGATACTCAGAAAATGTTAGAATTTAAGAATGGTGACCTATTGCATTAGAATCAATTTCTGTCAGCTAATAAAATAAGTTCTGCAGACTGTTTGATCAGAGGTATATAGTTTGTCATTTGTTATACAGAAGAGTGAGGAAGAGATGAGAGGCTCTAACTGGTTAATATGCCTATTTAGAAATTTTACACATATATAAGATGGGTGATATTAATACAAAAACTGACAATGAAAGTGCCTGGAGCAGGAGTAGGGTTTTAGAAATGTACAAGATTAGTTTCATGTACGAAGAAAGAAATAAGAGGCTACAAAATTAACTCAGAGGAGAGTTTATTTGCTTATTAGTGGGTTATAGAAGGGGAAAAAGCAGTACACTCGATAGTGTTAATCTGGGTTAGTACATGGGCATAACCATTGTGCTTTAAGTTGTAGTTTTAGTTGGTGCTTGAAGAGTGGTAATGATGAAAGTAATTGTAGGCTGCTGGGGAGTCTGCTCCAAATCTTACGCATGGAATTAGAGAAGAGGGAGTCCCCTGCTTTATTAAGGGATTTCTGGATGGTTACTTGTAATTTATTTGCTGAGCAAAGGGTAGTAAGGTTTCTATATGGAGACACTAAGCTACTAAGAATAGAAGTATTGTTGGTATGAAAGAGAATCGTATGGGTAATTGTAAGTTGCTGAAATAGTAGCTGGTTTTGGAGGTCTAGTCATCTTAGCTGTTTGAGATTTAAACAGTGATGGCTTCTATATGGTGAACCCGTAGCAAATCTGGCAATGTTGTTGTAGGAAGTTGCCAGTTTGTTTAGGTTTGTTTTGGAAAGATTTGTATAAATAGATGAAGCATAGAGGAGGGTAGAGATCAGGTGGGTATGGGCAATGGTGGTTCTGGCTTCAGGGGTGAGGAAAGACTTTATCCTATAAAGTGAGCCAAGTTTTCTGTTAATTTTAATAGTAGTGTTAATATGTGTGTCAAAGTTAAGATTTTGATCAATTGTTATGTCTAAGAGCTTGGTTGTCAGGTCAGGTATAATTATAGTACCATTGCTAGATTTAACCGTAAGATCAATAGGGGGCAACTTCTGAGTAGGTGTGTAATTTAGTTTTTTTGGTGTTAAGTAGGAGGCAACGTTGCAAAAAATATTTTTCAACTGAGTTAAATATTGTCTGGATAATGGTTTGGAGCTTAGCAGATGAGGTGGCAGAACACACTAGTGTGGAATCATCTGCATATTGTATGCAGGTAGCTTGAGGAATATTTAGCTTTAGGTTGTTGATGAAAATAGAGAAAAGGAGAGGTCCCAGGATGGAGCCTTGTGGGACCCCAAGAATAATAGGAAGAAGAGCAGAAAGGTTATTGTCCCAGAGGACAGCTTGCTGTCTGTTTTCTAAGTAGGACTGGAACCACTGTAATGCCTGTGATTGAGTGAGAGTTGTTGTAGTATATCTAGTAGTAATTGATGGTTCACCATATCAAAGACTTTTGATAGGTCTATGAAGAGTGCAGTGGAGTGCCTGTTGTTGTTGCGATGCTTATTGATGCAGTCAGAGAAGGATAGTAGGGCAGTAGTAGTGCTGTAGTAAGGCCTAAAACCATGCTGACAGTCTGATAGAAGGTTATATTGGAGAAGGTGATCTAGTAGCTGGCAGTGGATACATTTTTTCTATTATTTTGGCTGGGGGGGTGAGTAGGGCTATGGGGCGATAGTTAGATATTTTGGTTGAGTTACCACCCTTATGAAGAGGAATTATATGTGATATTTTCCATAGAGATGGGATGGAACATTCAATAATGGTTCTGTTGATTAGAATGGAAATAGGATAGGAAAGTAGCTTAGCTGCAATTTGCAGGTATTCAGCTGGTAGGAGATCAGAGGATGGGGTACATGGTTTAAGTTTAGTAAGTCAGGTAAAGATGAAGGATGTGGGGACTGGATTTAGTTGAAAGGTAGGGGGTGTGCTAGTCATGGGGAATGGGAGGGTTGAGGTGACAGGATCTAGGGAATTAGCAAGAGATTGTACAGCTTCTGTAAAGAAGGTATTGAAGGTGTCAGCAATCTCCTTAGGAGTGCTTAAGGAAAATCCTGAGGGGTTGGTGTCTTGGAGTGGCCTGGGTGTAAAAGTCTATTAATAGCTGTCCAGAAAGTTTGTGGGGTTTGTTGATGCCTGTCTTGGAGTTTAAAATAGTAGTTTTTTTTATCAAGCAGTATAGATTTCTTTGTGGAATTTCTATAGTGTTTGTAGTTCTGGTGATTGGTTAGGTTTTTAGTACATCTCCATTTAGACCAGATCTTATTTCTTAATAGGATTTTGTGTCTTGTCTCTTTAGAGAGCCATGATTTACTTCTGGTTCTTATGGATCGACTAGGGGCATGGTATTCCAGTACTTGTAAGAATTTGGAGTTAAAATAGGATACTGCTTCCTCAAGGGAGAGTTGTTTTAAGGGAGACCAGTCACAGGCTTGTAGCTCAGCTTGGAAACTTACAGCATTAAAGTGTTTTTTGTTTCGTATACTTTTAAGGATTGTTTGGTTGGGGAAGAAGATTTTATGCCTAATTATATAAGTGAGGAAGTGGTTGCTAATATTATCAGGAAGGGTGTCTGCTATATAAGTGAGGGGTGGTTTCTTACTAGGATCCAATCTAAGGTACTCTCTTTGTTAGTGAGCTTATGGATTCTGGTTGGGGTGGTGATAAATTGAGAAAAGCCATACAGGTTTATATGGACTGAAGGTTTGTTAGAAGTACAGCAATTCCAGTCTATATTGAAGTCGTCAAGTACTATGGTTTCTTGAGGGAGGGAAGAAGAGAGGCAGGATAGGATATTTTCAAGGGTGTTGATGTTATTGCCTGGGGGTAGGTAGGAGCAAATTATGTAGATAGATTTGCTAGTATTAAGCTGAAGTTTAGAGACGAGGATTTCAATGTGATTATGTAATGGTATGTGTAAGTTTACTGAAGATACATTTAGTTCAGATTTATACAGAATTGCTACGCCACCACCCTTTTTAGTTGGACGGTCTAATGTTATTATATTGTACCCTGGTGGGATGACTTCATTATTTTTTGTTCCTAGTTTTAGCCAGGTTTCTGTTAGACATAGGACATCAAAGGAGTGTATGCCAAGTAGAGCATGCAGTTGGCTAATTTTATTGTTTAAGCTCTGTATGTTAAGATGAGTTATGAGTAGGGAGTTTGTAGTTTTGGAAATGGTAATTGGGGTGGTATTTTGGGGTTGGTGGGGATATAATAGGGTTTTGTTGTTTTGTCCTGGGTTATGATGAATATCACAGTGAAGAAGAGGGTGTTGTTGAAGAGCAAGTGAGAGCTTAAGGAGTTTGAAGAGAGTATATTGTGATTTTCTGGTTTGTTGGAGAGTAGTATGGGCTAGCCTATGATACTTTGGGGAGAGGTAGGTTGAGGTAGAGGTGATGTTAGCATGGCTGTGGGTAGTAGGTTGATTGATAGGTGATGTTTGTTTTAGAGGATGGAGGGATCCAGTGATATGTAAGTTTTCATACCAGGTAAGCATAAGTGGTATAAGTAGTATGTGTGTTGCAGCAAGGAAGTGGAGTAGGTTTATAAGTTTAGACTGGTGTGATGAAGGCATGGTAGGAAGGAGAATAGTGTGAGAAAAGATATAGGATAGATAAGAGAGCTAGGAAGGATAGAGATAGTGAAGTAGGGGAAGTAGTGAGAAGAGGAATGAGAGTAAGGGTGTGTCTGTATTCAGTGTTTAGGGAAATGTAACAAGGTAAGTGGATAATTAGGAAAATGGGAAGTAGTGAGAAGAGGAATGAGAGTAAGGGTGTGTCTGTATTCAGTGTTTAGGGAAATGTAGCGAGGTAAGTGGATAATTAGGGGAATGGGAAGTAGTGAGAAGAGGAATGAGAGTAAGGGTGTGTCTGTATTCAGTGTTTAGGGAAATGTAACGAGGTAAGTGGATAATTAGGGGAAGGGGAAGTAGTGAGAAGAGGAATGAGAGTAAGGGTGTGTCTGTATTCAGTGTTTAGGGAAATGTAATGAGGTAAGTGGATAATTAGGGGAATGGGAAGTAGTGAGAAGAGGAATGAGAGTAAGGGTGTGTCTGTATTCAGTGTTTAGGGAAATGTAATGAGGTAAGTGGATAATTAGGGGAATGGGAAGTAGTAAGAAGAGGAATGAGAGTAAGGGTGTGTCTTATAATTTGACTCCCAGAAAACAATCTTGCATAAAGAATTCTCATCTACTTTTTATGGATAACTTAAAAATGTATAGCTCATCAGATGAGGAATTGAAAGCACAACTGCATGTCATTAAAACTTTCTCAGATGAAATAAGAATGACATTTTTTCTTGATAAATGAGCAAGGGTAACATTTAAAGCAGAAAAGTTGCAGTACCAAGAAAATATCAGTCTAGTACAGGAATGTGACATAAAGGAACTTCAGCTGGAAGGAGTGCATAAATATTTGAGAACTGATGAAGGACTGGCAATAAAACATGAGCAAATGCAAATAAAACTCAAAAAGTAACACTTCAGAAGGCTAAATCTAATATTGAAAACAGCCTGGACATATAGGAATTAAGTCCAAGCTATAAACCATTTTTCTTTTCCTGTTTTAACTTACAGTTTGGTGTGATTGATTCATCTGGACAGAAAAACAAGAAAGATTCTTAATGCTTTTCAAATAATATATAAAAATAAGTGCATATCAAGGTAATATATTACACACTTTGAGGGAGGTATGGGCTTCCTCAAAAATGATTACATGTACAGATCTGCAGTTGTGTCACTGCATACATGTCTGCTGACATCATTAGATACAAACAGTAACAGTTTTACAACATGAGGAGTGGAATTCTAAGATGACTTCTGCTTAATTTAGCAAAAGCACTCAGGTGGCAAGTAGGATTGTAAACCAAAGCAAAAAAAGGCAAAAATCAGACAACAACTGAATGTGTCAAAAAACAAAAGAAAGAATATAAGGGGAAGGTTCAGGTGATAACTCAAAAAAATGAGGAAAAGTCTTAGATATAGTGGTAAGTACAGAGATCTCTTGGAACAACCACTTGTTGTTCAGGATTTGATGCAGTAATGGTTAAGGAAAAGTGAGCAGTATATGACTCTATTCCCAAACCCTTAGGGGAAAGTTAGATAGTACTACAGAGTGATCATTAAATTTAAATGCTTTTGTTACCTTTGCCAGTCACTGCATGGAATCCTGTCTGTATCTGATATGCATATCTGTCAAAATTTCATATTTAATAAAGTGTTTTATGATTTGGGTATAGATTATTCTTTCAAAGATCTTTGTTGGTTGGTGTAGTAATACAGGAAAAGTTTTGGATCACAAAAGTACAACTGACTATGGGATGTGAAAAGATCGTAGCATGCTTCAAACCAGATGACAGTATCCCAGTTCTGAGAAACTGAGTATAAAAGCTGAGGGCTGGGCTATGCAGGCTGTAGCCATTTTGAGAAGGCCTGAGGTACAGTGGAGATTTATTGGCAGAGATCTTCTGAATTTACTATTAGCATTTTTTAGGCAGTATGTGTGACGATTTTCCTGAAATTGAACATTCCTTGTTAAAAGCAGAGCTAAGGCCATTGATATTGGGTTGCAATTCTTGGACTTGCCACCAGCCATCCCTTCAGTAGATTGTCCAAGTATGTGCAAGCACTTCTCATGCACAACAATGAATTATTTTCACTAGTAACCCCTTCATTAGTTTGTCTTAAGTATGCCCCGTGCTAGCATCACACAGTAAATTATTTTTCACAGCGAACACTTCACTAGTTTGACCATATATGCACAAGTACTTCTGTTGCACAGAAATTAATTATTTCCCAAAGAAGCCCCCTTCAGTAACATTCCCTAGTATAAACCTTTAAATGCCAAAGAAAGTAAACAGAAAAATGAGCAGGCAACACAGGCAAATTGTACTATGAGAGTGCCAATATTAATTAGGTGGTATAGAACTTGTTGATCTAGACGTACATGGTCAATTCTTATTTTAAATAACGTCTGTAAAAGTTTTTCTTTCCGTCCCACAATGCGAATGTGTTTTATATAGCAGATAGCACTTTAAACTTTAAAAATAGGCAATGTTGCTTTAATTTTAAATGTATATGATGACATCACTTTTGTGGCTATCAGTTCATTGGCTTTGAGGGGTGGCCACGGTGGTGCAGCGGTTAGCATTGTCGCCTCACAGCAAGAGATTCTCCGGTTCGATTCTCAGCTGGGGTGCTTTCTGTGCGGAGTCTACATGTCCTCCCTATGGTCGCGTGGGTTTCCTCCAGGTGCTCCGATTTCCTCCCACATCCCAAAGACATGCAGTAGGTGGATTGGACACTCTAAATTGGCCCTAAGTGTGAGTGTGCGCGTGTGTGTGCTTTCTGTGGAAAGTTGGGCACCGAGCTGGCAACTCGACACCATAAAAACTCCACTGCCAATCATGAGCGGACAGATGATCCGCTGTGGTGACCCCTAACCGGAAAAAAGCCGAAAGAAGAAGTTCATTGGCTTTGAACCTTTTGAGGAAGTTTTAAACTGGGAGACTGTGAGCAAGTTGTTTCATTTAGTCTGAAGAAGCTGATACACTGGTGTCACTGAAAGCACTTACAAGAATAA
Organism: Protopterus annectens; assembly: GCF_019279795.1. NCBI lineage: Eukaryota > Metazoa > Chordata > Ceratodontiformes > Protopteridae > Protopterus > Protopterus annectens. The sequence goes on along the minus strand of NC_056738.1, from coordinate 535,528,829 downwards.
AGTGTTGAACATTCCCTAGTATGCACAAGCACCAAACTGAAACTTTCACCCAAACAACCCATTCAGCAATATATGCAGATATGCAAAAGCACCAAAATAAAATATTTCCCCAAGCAACCACTTCAATAAAATATACAGGTATGCACAAGCATAAAATGAAAGATACGCCTAAGCAATCCCTTCAGTAACATACCCAGGTGTGCACAAAAATGAAAATTAATCATTTCCCCAAGCGACCCCTTGAGTAATATGTCCAGGAATGCACCAGCTTGAAAATGAACCATTTCCCCAAGCGACTCCATCAGTAAAATGTCCAGGTATAGACATGCATGAATAAGAAACATTTCCCCAAGCGAACCTTCAGTGATATGCCCAGGTATGCACTAGCATGAAAATGAAACATTTCACCAAGTGACCCTTTCAGTAAAACATCCAGGTATACAGAAGCACCAACTAATCTCCCCTCACAGCTCCATATTCTGCCTAAAACCTACTGCTTCTTATTAGATGATGTTCAGGGCTATTTACACACTTTCTATGCAAATTAGCTCATTATAGATTCATGTCTATAAATCAGACTCATGCACATACATGTACAGCTCCTTAATAGCATACTAGCTGTCCCCCTATCACTTATGCATTAAGCATATTCCTCTTTTTGCACTGGGGGGGTGTGTCTGCAGCATCTCCTTTGCATCTGTGTATGCATTCTCACAGTCTGGGATTTGCATATCCATATAGCTTCTCTCTTTTTGGATCACTGCTAAGAAAAATGCAAAGCCTCAGACTGTGAATACCTCCCTTATCTATGCATAGAAAAGTACAAAGAGCATCATCACCCTAACACAGGAAATATAAAATTTGATATTTATATTTTTACTTTTCTGATCTCACTACAGCAAAGTGAATTTCCAGGCATTTCTCCAGTTACCTCTTACTGCACCTCTGGGCATCAAATATTGAGTGTTCATGTTTGAATTTATAATTCCACAGCCATGCTACATACAAGGCATCAGAATATTTTATCTTGAAGTGTACATGATGGCAAACACAATATTATTGATATTTCACCTCTGTCAATGAGTATTTTTTAGACCTGTAAGGTGATAACTTCATGTTTTCATTTTAGCCTCAAGCCACATCCACTGAGAGTTAAAGGTACACACTCAGAAGAGCTGTACTGGAGGGAATGAGTTAAATATTTTACATTTTCACATAATCAACTTTTATGTTGTGTAGGATACTGAACAGAGAACCAATTAAATTAAAGGATGTGGTTGTTGCTTTTGGGTAACCATTAAGATTTGCAGTGTTGAGAATTTCTGGAATCTTTTCAGCATTCATGAGGTTCCAGATATCATACTCTTTGCTTTGCAGAGATTTAAGAGTAGCTTATATGTATGTGCGTGTGTGTGTGTGTGTGTGTGTGTGTGTGTGTGTGTGTGTGTGTGTGTGTGTGTGTGTATATATATATATATATATATATATATATATATATATATAAACATTCAATTTTATGGGTTTGATACTTTGAATGTTTATTTGTTTAGGTGACATACATGTACATACACACACACTCACACACACACACACACACACACACACACACACACACATATATATATATATATATATATATATATATATATATATATATATATATATACATGTATATATACATATATTCTGGCTTTGTATCTTTTTTTAGTTATGCTTGTCCTATATTAGACTACAAGTTATTTGTTTATTTTATGTAAAGTTTAATATATAACTCTAAGCACGGACAATAACAACACTTGAATGAACATAAGTCTAGCATGCAGTCAGTTATAAATATGTTTCTATTGAATAGTAATGTAACCATAGTAATCATCTTAGGTTCATAGATGTGAAGTAGGCTAACAACTACTAGGGCTTTTTTAAGCCTAGCCATGCAACCTAGATCTCTGACAAGTTTTGGTACCCTTGATAAATGTAAGCAGGGGCTTTGGAGATGAAACATTTACAAGCAGAGGCTTGAGAGATGAACCATTTACATGTTGCTTGTGTCCATTAGAGACATAGGTGCCAAACCATGCATGAATTTACTGTTCCTCATCCAGTTGTCCAAGTTACACTTAAACTGGGTTGGGAGGAACTCTGCTTCACATGGATGGGAAGCCTGTTTCAGAGAAGGGGTAGACTCTAGGACACATACATGTCTCTCCAGAAGATCTTATTTATATCACAGGCAATATTTAAGTAACTGCAATTGAGAGACATATGTATAGTTAATGACAGTGTAACCTCAACAGAATTCAAAAATTCAGGAGTTAAAAGTTAGTATGTATTCCTCTGCCAGCTACACTGGAGATTCTCCCAGACTGATAAAAATTCAAGGATTTATGAAATTAAGCCTCAGCATCATGTACCTGAATTTGGGATGGCAGTATTACAATAGTTTAAGGACATAAGCTCTAAGCGAGTCCCAGCACAATGGGATAAGCAAGCTTGATCCTAGCTTTATACAGAAAATGAGTACAGAGCCTTTTCAAATATAAACACTGCAGATATGAATCAAAAAACAAAACACATATAGAGGGGAATTTGGACACTCCATTCTTCAGTACTGAGCACTTTCATCTCAACAGCAACAGACTTCATCAGAAAACAGATCCAACATTTTCAAGAGTTTAAATAGCAGTGTACAACTCATACAGCTCATGCATCACTTAAATGAATGCAATTAAATATATATACTTAAGCTATAATGCAAAGGTGGTGACTTGGATAACAGTCACAAGTATAAAGGAGTAAACTGACAACTCTTACTGTAAGCAGGGCACTTGAGTTAAATGTCTGTATAAATATTAAGATTGTTTTAAAGTTCTAGCTACTCAGCCATTGTGAATGCATAAACATTTTTACAATCATTTTCTAGTATGTTTTAAAGACGTTGGGTCTTTATTTATTCGTCTTAGTTTTTTTTTTTTTTTTTAGTTATTACCTTGGTATCTGTTCATTGCATAGTAATATTTTCCTTTTATTGCTTCATTTGAACAGGATATTGTATTAGCAAACTTACTTATTTTACCATCCCTGACATTCAACATTGTTTATTGTCTTCAAAATTTTAAACAGAACACTGGAAAGAGTTTCACTTGTTCAAAATAACTGAAGGAGCACTGAATATACTGAAGAAAGAATTTATGGATTACAATATTTTTTTGTACCATAAATAATAATTTTTTGTTTCAGAGGCTGCTGGCTCCCTTTGGTATTAAAAGTGATGTTCAAAAGAATGACAATAACTCAGATGAAGTAATTAAAGGATGCTTATTCAGTTATTTACATTTTGTTCAGTAATTTTGTTTTTATTTGTACATTGTAGATATAAGTAAAAAAAAGTGGAGTGTTTCCATCAGGACAAGTCCAAATCAGAAAGGTAAGTCAGAAAGATAATATATAGATTAATTATTACAATGAAACGCAAAATGCAAAAAAAAACTTGGCCCATTTTCTAAACTGTTTGTGGAGAATTGATACCTTATATGTCACCATCTATAAAAAAAAAAAAACCCAGTCTGCTTAACATACTTCAGAACATTTTGGAAAACCACCCAGTGAGTACAGCACTGTTTTTCTCCTTTCATCATGAAAAAGGTCAGCAAAGTTTGAGCTACAGGTGCACCCATAGCCACTCCACAAATGTGTTTAAAATATTCTCAATTGAGTACAAATAAGTTATCAGATACTAAGTTTAGTAGATAACAAATAACATTAATTTAAGAACAATTAAATATTACTACATTACAGAAGAAATTTGTAACCGCATCAATATACACATTGTGTAGGATTTTTGTATGTATAAAAGAAAGAAGGCAACATTTGCTATCATTCAAGCATTCTTTATTTTAAATATTAGACAAATTCATTTTTAAAGTTTGATTAAAAATTCCCAGAAGTCTCTGATGAATGATGGGGTTACTTGCCTGTTTGAAATATTATATTCACTTATTTTTAAATATTGATAAATGCATTTAGTGTTACTACTATTGTAGAAACAGTGGGTTTGACTAGTGGGTGACTAGCACTTTTACAAATCTTAGGCATCCACTTCAAAATTTTGAGTGTGTAAATTTATAGACCTATTTTATAATAAGTCTGAAAGAACTAGATCATCATGCTGATATGCTAAATTAATAACTCTTTTGCTAACTTGTTTACAGAAATGGGAGCATTTAAATGTGTCATTCCTTTTACTTTTGTAATTATGGTTATTCAGTATGACCATAATTACACCCCTTTGTCACCTTCATAAAATGCACCAGTTTGTAGGAATTCAGTGTTCATAAATATATTTCTTTCTTAGCAATTTGAACTGTAAAATTGTTTACAAGTGGGTATGCTAAGAACAGATTATTTGTCAGTTTCACATAATGACTTTAAAACTACTCATTTCAGTATTAAAACTGTATTAAACATATTCAGTTTTGTGCAGATTCTGAGATATCAGTCCCAACTGGCAAACTCTAAAAGCAAGCAAAGTTCAACTTTCTCATGTATTGTTTGAGATCTTTTAAAGTTTGAACAAAATATGGCCTCCAAGTAGGAATGAAAGCAAATCTCATTATAGCCACATTCATTTGACTTCAGTAAAAATGTACACATTAATACCTTTAAATATGGAGTTAAGTGCTAATTCCTTTTGGAGTGGTAGCTCCAATTGTTCTGCTGGTTCTTGCCAAAGAAAATCCTGCCATATTGTTCACACTAGTCTGCTGAACTGCTCCACTGTAGGTCTTCCTCTTTATTCTTCTGCTATTGAAAGTTCTCTGTCATGTGCAATTGGTGGAAATAGGAATCCAGAACAGTTTGAGTTCCCTTTGAAACCTTCTCCATCAATCAATTAGATCATGTCTACACTGGTGCAGTTTCCACTTCTAAAAACATTCTCCTCTGAGTTATTGGCTGTATTATCAAATCTTTTCTGACTGCAGAGGAAGGGCTGAGTCACCTGACATATTTGAACCACTGTATGCAGTCTAAGTTTGAAATACAAATCTTCTCTGTTAGCTTATTCAATTTATGAATCTTTAATGCTTTTTAAATTTATGAAACTTTAATGTGATTTCCAGTCTTTCTCTGTTGCGAAATAAATTAGCATAGTTTTAAAAAATGTAAAGGTTGAATCAGATACAAGTTTAGTGTTGAAAGCTTTGATTTCCTTCTCAGCTTAATCCCTGTAACAATTGCAGTGAAATATATACATATATATGCTCAAAAATTATCTTTTTTCATTTTTTTAGGCATTCCATATTTGATGAAAGAAACTCTCCTTATTTACTGTCTACCCATTGATTTGGGAACATTTCTGCAAATGTCAATTATTTTTATCATTGAAACTATGCCTAATTACCTAAGATCATCTATTACCCGAGATGTTTATATTTAAACTGAAAATAAATCAGGTGGCCTCACCACAGAATTCCTTCAAGTTATGAAGAGATTTGGCTTCCCTGTGTTATCTATGTTAAAGGACATTCCCTGGGGTTTATTTATTCAATAGATGCAGTCACACCCAGACTAGAGATACAGCCAGTTTCATTGTCTGACTGCTATCTCTAAAATTTTTGTCTTGGACTCCTTAAGTTAAATCACAGAGTATTGCACTGCCTCTATTTAGGGACTTAAACATACCTTGCAGTGATCAATGATGCCTATATTGACTTAAATAACTTGTAGTTCAAATTATTTTGATCTAATGAATTCTGTGCATGTGTACTTTGTCCCTACTGCTTCTTATGAATATCTTTGCAGAAGTGATGTTCATGAGATGTAGGGGGATTCATGAAGGTATGAGTGGACTTGCTAGTCATTCATGGATTTGGAGGTGAAAAAAGCAACTCAGCTATTAATTTGGAGGAACAATTGACCTGCAATTTGAAATATTGGGACCTGCTATAATGAGTCCAGAAATATAGCGACTGAATGTCTTACAAATCGACTTGCAACAATCCATCTATCATGTGATGGCCATTTTTCACAATATTCAATTTTCTCTGAGGTATGGTGATCTCAAAGTTGGAATATATACATTCAGGGGATGTGCATGGGGACTTACTCATGTAATTTTATTTTCCTATTTTGACTATTACAGTGCTCCATACCTTGGCTTCTCTGAAACTGACACTGCCCATCTGCATTAGTTTAATTCTGTACTGAGTGTGGACTTGCACATCTCTTTGCAGTGATGTTACTATTATGTTAAGGAACCTGCGTGGATTTCAAATTTGACTACGCCAGTTTATAAGATTATGACTCCCTTATAACTCCCACATGGTAATGGTCATATCTACGTCACAGTCTCTTGGTTCAATTCTGGTGAAGAGGTGAAAAATATCAAGCTGTCATTTTATATAGTAACTGCTCTGTATACATTTAAAGTTTCACTCATGAAACGGATCCTTTTATCAGTATGTCTTGTAGGAGAGTGTACATAAATCCAGGGTGAGATTTCTGGACAAAGTTATTAGTGTCTTGTTTGTTTTGATTATGACAATCTCTTGTATTTATATGTTATTCCATTTAATGTTATGATACTGCTTAGATGCTGTTTTTTTTTTCTGTTTTCTGGCGTATGGTTTTGAATGTACATTTTTACACAGTTTTTGGTTTCACACACTTGAATAAGTAAAGTTTTAGTTTAATAGCATATTTCTTTGATTTCAAGCTACATAAAAAGCCAGCTCTATGAGAAACCAATACAACAAACAGTAAAAGCTACAATCTACCTAAAGCCATCTAGTAGAAACCATAGGCCAGATTCATGAAGTTTACCTGAAAGTGTACACTACTTGTCTACTTTGTATGCACTTTCTAATTTCAAGAACAGCCCTACCACAACGCTTGTGCTGTCTATTCACTCAGAAAGATTACACTAAGTTTAAGCATAGTGTCCACTTTGTGGTAACTTTTATGAATCAGGCCTCATGTCTTTTAATGAAGGAGAAAGAGAGCAATGCAGATTCTTAATTAAGTGAAAGGAACAAAATGTATGGGAAACAAGTGTTGCTCTACCCAGTGTAATGCTGAAGGTAATACAACAAGGTGCCTGGAAAAACAGAGCTGAGATATAGAAATATTGTCAAATCGTTTATTTAAGCCACAAACGCCAAGCACCATATTTGGTGCTTGGTGTTTGTGGCTTAAATAAACGATTTGACAATATTTCTATATCTCAGCTTCGTTTTTCCAGCCACCTTGTTGGATTATTGGTAGATTTGGTGCTGGTTTTGCTTTATTTTCTTGGTAATGCTGAAGGTGCTTTTTGATCCTATAGACAATTACAGAACTGGAGCTATTGATTATAGGTTCATAGGTTCATACTAGGCTATCTTCCCTGAGGCAATTATAAGCCTAGCCTGATTCTGTATGGCTTACGCCACCCCTTGATTTGAGTATACTGTGCCCTTTAAGGTTTAGTTTACTGTGCCTCTGTCTAATAGTGACACGGGAGTAATCCCTGGGACAAACCTATGATCCCCCATCCACCTATCGAGATTCTTCTTGAAGAGATTCAGTGAGGTGCTCTGCCTCACATGAACTGGAATTCTATTCCAGAGCGAAGGGAGCCTCTGGGTTATGAACCTGTCCCTCCAGCAAGTTCTATTTATTTCTGTGCTGAGGTTCAAGTCCCTCGAGCATGTGGCTCTAAGGGATTTAGATTTACTGAGGTGGAGCATGTCCATTAATTCTGGATTTGACATAGCTTTGTATGTCAGGCATAGATCGCCTTGAAGTAGGCGGTATGCAACTGAGTAGAGCTGGAGTTTTTTTAACCGAGCAGCATATGGCATCTGTTTGAGACCCTTGATCCTCTTGGTTAGATACTTTTGGGGTCTTTCTAATTGCTGCAGGTGTCGGGTAAGGTACATCCCAAAAGGGGCATTGTATTCTATGATGGGCCTGATGAGGGATGAATAAAGGGGCACGATTACCTCTCTTGATCTAGATGTGAAACCCTTCATGATGAGGTGGGCTATGTAGAAGGTCTTTCAAACCACTTTGGCAATGTGGTTTTCAAAGGAGAGATTGCTATCAACTTGGATCCCCAGGTCCCTAATAACTTTCTCTGTACTTAATGGGTTTCCGCCTATGTGGTAATTTGTGGGCACATTGTTTTTGCCAAAGGGTATGACTACATTTTTTGGCATTTAGCTTTAGACCATGGCGCTGGCACCAGTTATCTGTCTCTGTGAGACCTTTTTGAAGGATGTTTGTGTCAGCTGGAGAGTTGATTCTGGTGCCCAGTTTGCAGTCATCTGCGAACTTGGTGAGCTATAGTCCTCCCACGTTTGCCTGTACCTCGGAAATGTATATACCGAACAAGAGAGGTCCCAGAACAGAACCCTGTGGGACGCCACTTGTGACTGGTTTCGAGTCTGACATGGCTCCAGCAACTCTCACTCTGTGGGTTCTGTCTTTGAGCCAGTTTGCGACCCATCTTGTGACATAGGGGTTTATATTTAAGCTGGATAGCTTATCTATGATGCCCGATTGGGGTATTGTGTCAAATGCCTTTGCAAGGTCCAGATAGGCTGTGTGGACTACCTTCCCTTCATCTATGGCTTTGGTGACTGTTTCGAAGAAGTTAACCAGGTTCAAAAGGCAGGATCTTCCCTTGACAAAGCCGAACTGGGTAGGATCTAGTGTCTGTAGGTCCCCAATGTCTTTGTTTATGAGCTCCATGATGATCCTCTCCATAGCCTTGCAGACTAAGCTAGTCAGGCTTATGGGGCGATAGTTTCCAGGGTCCGTAGAGGCTCCACCTTTGTGGAGTGGGACCACTGTTGCTGTACGCCATTCTGTGGGCACATATCCTGTAGTGAGGCTGAGATTGTATAGTTGTTTTATTTCAGGGATTAGTTCCTCTTGGAGTTCATGTAGGACGCAACCTGGGATGCCATCTGGTCCCATGGAAGCAGTGTTTTTTGCTTTGTAGAGGGCAGCCTTCACCTGAGCATCAGAGATGTTTTAGAGGCAGCCCTCTGCTGGGATAGATACTTGCTCTTTTGGGGGGGAGGGGGGGGGAGAAGTTTGCACTGAACCTATCTACCAGGATATTGGCGATGTCTGTGGGTTCAGTGTATTTTTTGTCATTTTGAATCAACTCAGAACAAGTCTGGGAGTTGCATCCCAGGTTTCTAACATAACTGAAAAAAGCCTTATGATTGTCTTTGGTGTCCTGTGCAATTTTTCTGTCGAAGCTGGCCTTGGAGGATTTTATGAGGGATCGTAATTTTTTGCTAGTACTGATCAGAGATGCCTTCCCTATTAGGGATTTTGCTCTATCATGTAGTAGCTTCCTCCTTCTGTTGTACAGTTTATTTATGGCAGGGGTCCACCAGACTGGATGCCTGCCTTTGGATGATTGGGTCTTGGTATTGTTTGGGGTAGCATGATCCATGCATTCCTGGAGATGTCCGTAGAATGCGTTTATATAGGATTCTGCAGTTTGGGCCATAGTTTCCACTGGCCCTGGGGCCTTGAAGGATTCCACTTCAGTTTTGAGAAGTGAGAAGTTCGCTTTTGAGAAGTTTTTCACTGTGGTTTTCTGGGCTGGGGGTGGGGTCGGGATGTGGACATCCAGTGAGATTAATTTATGGTCTGATCTTACCAATGAGGGATATACTTCTGGTGTGGAGCATAGAGTCCCCATGTTGGTAATGATCAGGTCTAGTATGTTGTCCCTCTTGTGGGAGTGGTGACTAGTTGTTCCATAGCATTTGAGTTTATAATTTCCAGGAACCTTTGGGCTAAGGTGCTGGGGCTTGAGTAGTGCTCCCAGTCAATGTTTGGGTAGTTGAAGTCGCCCAATATAATGGTGTTCGGAGAGATTTTCATGTTCTCCAATGTTTTCAGGAAAGCCGAGCGGGATTCCTGACTTTGAGAGGGTGGTCTGTAGGATGCTATAAACTGAAAAGCAGTCTTGCCCACTGTTAGTTGCACATGGATGGTCTCCGATACTTCGTGCAATGCCACTAACCTGGAGATGTGGATATCCTTGATAAATATGGAAACTCCCCATCATTTTGTGGTTCGGTCCGGGTTTTGGGGCCGAAAAGCATGATATGAGGTATAGCCTGATAGTGCTGGGGTGCTCTCAGGTGCCTTGAACCAGGTTTCTGTCACTGCACAGATATCGATGTTCTCCATACTGAGGAGAGCTTCGAGTGTGTGCACCTTGAGGTTAAGACTTCTGGCGTTTAGCAGCATTACCCTTAGTTTCTTGTTCCTTGTGCTGTCTATGGGGGTGGGTTTGACTTTTGAGCCTTGCCTAAAAAAGGCACTATGGGGGTGGCAAGAGCCTTTGCCAATATCCGAAAGCCCAGTGGTGACAAGTGCAAGCCGTCCCTAGCGAAGCAACGTGGCTTGTCGAGCATGTCATCCCAGGCTGACAGACACTGGATCCCCTTTGAATGACACCAAAATTTTAGCCAATTGTTAAAATCGATCATTTTGTCTTTGTACTGTGGCATCATTCTAGGTGAGGGTAAGATGCTGCTCAAGGTCAGGGTCATACCAGCCTGGGCTAAATGATCAGAGAGCTCCTCTATGTCTCTTTTCATGTAGTCCAGGGAGGTACGTCTCAGGTCATTCACACCAGCATGTACAATGACTGAGTCATATTTGTATTTGCTTTGGAGTGACCTGAGTGCTTGCGTTATGTGGCGGATCCTAGCACCCGACAGGCAGCTCACCGTGACCTTCTCTTTATTCAGCCTGGTGAGTGGGACATCACTGTGTCTGACAATAGAGTCACCTATTACAAGAGTATCAGGTGTGTTATTCAGCCTTAAGGGCTGTGGCTGCTTGGCACACTGATTTTGTGGGCTATGTGTTGTGCGTGTTTTGTTTAGAGGTAGCGTTTGCTTGGATGTCTGCTTTGGAGGTCTCTGTTGCTTAGGTAGATTTTTATTTAGAGCCTCCGAGTATGTTTTTGTGTATTTATGTGTTTGGTTCGCTGATGTGGTGGGACTATGTGATACTGGAATTGTGTTGTGTGAGGTTACCTTCTCCTCCTGACTGGTTATACCAGTTTTGAGATGAGAGAGCTCAGCTTCCAGTTTGGCTAAATAGTTGCATCTCTCACATATATTTGAATCTGTTTGGAGGAGGAGAGAGTTGTCCGTGTACATGAGACAGTTGTAACATTGCCTCAAAATTCCCAGATTCACCATCTGGACTGGAGAGGAAACCATTGACTGACCTTTGGACATGCTAGAGTAATATAGGGAAGTAATGCTAGTATCACCTTTTCTTGAGTCTTAACTGGTTAAATTAAGTGTAAGGAAGAGAATGTATTAATTCAATGTAATGAAAACGTAAATTCAGTGCCATCACTCCACACAGACACACACACACACACACACACACACACACACACACACACACACACACACACACACACACACACTGACTTCCAAAGAGCTAGCAGGGGTTATTATACCCTCACTTGCAGGTTTGGGGCTAATTATCTGTAACAACTGGCACTAGCTTCAAAAAGCATAGTTCTTCAGTTTAAAATAGCTCTGGTTACTTTTCTTATGTAACAAAGTTGTAGCACTTCATTTATTCACTAATTTCATCTATAAGGCTTGGTAATAGCATCAAAAAAGATTTATTAGCAGTAAACCTCCATTAATAACTACCCTAGAGTTAAACCACTGGGCAAAAATCTATAATTATAATAGTAGTCATGGCTTTCATTAAAAGAAATATGATATATATTGTATATTGTTACCTCCCATGTATAGAATCATGCCTTTAAGAATTTTCCAATTTTATTTGTTGCAGTGATATAAGTCTCAGAATGTTGTATCCATTCATCCCACATTGGACCATGTATATAATCTGTTCACTTTCCAGCTCCATTGACATTGGGTATGGAGACTACATTGACATTTTCTAGGTATTCATTTAATAATTGTTTTTGCTTCAAAATATATTTCTCTATGACTTACTGTGACATTATTTTAGCTAAATATATGAATTCACTTGATGCCATGTTCTATCAAAAGATAGTTTGGGATTTAATAATATAGTAAAAACAATAACTGAGACCTCAGCTTAGAATTCATAAAACTGAGACCTCTGAGCTTGTGGCAGCCTGACCTTATTTACCAGGATTTCTGGGCTGTTTGTAAATGATACCGTGCATTGAAACTGAAAGTGGAAAGGTATTGGACAAAGGTGCTTAAGAATACATATTTTATAGCTTTGATGCTTTCAACCATTTCTAGAAGTCTAGCCAAAAGGATAGTTAAACAGGAAATGAGGGCAGAGGAGAAAAAGTTGCATCATGTGGAATAAACGGGGTTTAAGTGTGATGATTTGGGCTTGGATGCTGAGGAGAATGTTAACCTTATTAATAACTGGAATGATACCTTCCATAATGGATATGTTGCTCTATATTTAAGACTGAACAACAGGGCTAGATGAATGCCTTAAAATTTCGGTGATAATGCTATGAATGGTTGAGTGATCCATGAAAAAAAATTAGGCAGGTGGTGTGCCCTGTGCTTTATTTGTCATGTGTATTGAAGCTCCCTGTAGCTGCAACAGAGGCACTACAGCCCATACGAGGAAATTTCAGCAAAAAAACAAGTCATTTTATTATATAAGTGGAGTAGAAAGGAGACAGTACAGGCAGAAATTAAGTAGAGTAAGCAGAGGAACATGCAGAAAGAGAAAAAGAAAGGAGGATAACTACAGAGGAAGAGATGTACACTTCTTATTGATACAATTTTTTTCTTAAATAGAAGGGCAGCGGAGAATGAACCAAGGAAAAAAGTGCAGGTAGGATGAGGAGTAAGGTAAATGTAGCAGGGGCAGACAGACATCCTAGGACTGCTCCTTTTTGGCATATACGTCTCTGAAGTCAAAGCCAACATCAAGGGCCCCTGGCTGACCACATCTGCAGATAATTGCAAATTAGAAGCAGCCATAGGATTCTTCACCAACAGAAATGTTCTCAAGGAAGGACGCTAACAAATAACTTATGTCAGAGCCATGGACTAAATCTAAATGCAAACAAATGCATAATAGTATCTTTGGAAAGTCATTCACCCATGGTAACTATCATGTTCCCAACACACCCCTGAGACTCAGCCCAGTAGTCAGAGACTTGGGGACACACACAGACAGTAAACTAGCCTTTGACCATCAAGTGTCTACAGATGTGAGGAAATCATCGTATTTTGTGCAACTTATAAATACAGATATGGCATCTAGGTACATGGAGGTCATTGTTCTGTATTCAGCATTCATCAGACCTACCACTGAGTACAATGTCCCCGTTGGTAAGTACCCAATCAGGCACATCCAACAACTGGAATGTCCACAGTTGTTCCTCAATAAACAAATACAGGATGTAAATAACATGTTCTATGCAGACCACCTCAAAGCCCTATCCTAATATTCTGTCTCTACAGACTATTGAGGTGAGATCTGTGCATGGCATGCAGGCATTGTTAGACCTTCCCCTAATGGACCTCCTGCATATCCTCAAAACTAACAGCACCAGAATTACCCATTATAAAGGCTTAAACCTTGCCTGTGATATAAATAGGGCCTGCTAGAGACAGAGGTATGTATGTATCCCAGACACTACAGCTTCTCTGAAACAGGCTCCCCATCCATGTGAATTAGAGTTCTTCCTTAACCCAATTCAAGTGTAAGTTGGACAATTGGATTGACAATGGAAATTCATTCCTAGTTTGGTACCTATGTTCACAGGCAGCATGTAAATAGTTAATTTCACAAAACCCTGCTTACACCTATCAAGGGTACCAAAACTTGTCAGAGATTTGGGGTGCATGGCTAAGCTTAGAAAGGCCCCACTGGTCATTAACCTAGTACACACCGATGAACATATAACGCAGACAAAGAGCGACGATAGAAGTGGTGACATATAAAATGGCAAAAAGAATAATCTTGGACTGACTGAGGGTAAACAGCATGTGATGTGAGGAATGGACTACAAAAAAGGGGACTGACAGTGAGACAGAAGTCTGAGGAATTTAATGATGGGGAAGAGGGACAGGTAATGAGAGCTTGCCTGCCAGGTCTAGATGGGAATACACTCAAATGTCCCTCACTTTTCCAGCTAATAACATGGGTTGGTGCCACCTTTTGTATCTCAGTAGATGGGGGCAATTGGCTGTGCTGATCTTTTAGCCATACAAAATATGCTCAGTAGGGTTAGTGTGTGTGTTCAGCTGTTTTTCCACCTTGGTCCTTACAAACTGCTGCACTTTCTCCAATGTAACCAAGGAGGGACCCTCTGTAGCCTCAACACCTTTTAACTGACATATGGCCACAGAGACCACCAATAAGCCCACCTTTCACAGTTGACCTTCATCATCACACAGACAGGCAGGCCAGAGCATTGATGGTGACTATGTGGCAGGTCCAGTGACTAATGCCTCATCAAAGCCTGCCCCTTGCCTAATCCTGTAGGAAGAGAAAATAAATTGAGAAAAACAAAATAAGAGAAAGGCAAAGAAAAAAGGGAAAAAAAACAAAATAAGAAAATGACAAAGAAACAATAGAAAAAGAATGTGACAATACAAAAAGAAGCTAAAAGAAAAGCAAATAAATACAACAGATTAGTAACGTTAGTGTTTAATAAAGTAGTACTTTAAAAGGAAAAAAGGCACATGAATACAGACAAACAAAAAAAGCAAAAGTGAAACAAATAAAACAGAATACTGATCTGTGCTCCACTTCACTGAAATAGTACAATTATGCCAGCAATACACTATGCTTAGCCTGCTGCCTAGATAGCTTGTCTCACCTCCTTTGATAATCCATACAGTTTTCCAGTATCCCCTCTCCTGTTAGAACATATAAAACAAACATTAATCAGCACAGCATATCCTTAACACAACTGGCCATTATGGTTACAAGTGCTCTGATTAATGTGCAGTGTCAAACAAAGAGCAATAAGGTGACTCTTCTTCCCTAACATTTTCTTCCTAATCGCAAAAAAACGTCTGGGCGGTGCTTCTGAAGATTACTGTATTTGTGCCTGCACTACTCAACAAAGTGGGTGATACTAGAGCCATCACTGAACACCCCGATAATCTGGTGATGATAATTTTTGTGAAGGGGGCCTCATACTCCCTTTGCATATTGTCTCTGTGCAGCAAGTAAAGGAATATCTTATACTCCCTGCTGTGCTCTGCAAGAGTACTGGACACCGGCTGATGGTCACTGATAGATAACATGTGTGCACAATCTACATAACACTAGCAAGACACAAATTAGTAGTGTGGTACAAATGGCCAGTATTGTGGCCAGGCTTTGCAGAGGAAGTCCATGCATGCATGTACAATTTACATGACCTCCCAGTCTAGGAATGGGTAGACATGATCATCATACTGTGATTATGGCTGATAATGTATCCTGTTATTGGCAAAATTTGGAGATACCCATGCTAAATCACCTAATTTGCCTAATTAATGTTCTGTGAAGTCCATTTTAACACATTAAAAACCATGGTGAATATATGTTTGGATACTGCATAACAGTGAGAATCAGAGTATAGTAGATATCATAGTATACTGCTTTGCAGACAAAATGGCTCCAGACAGGACAACTGCTGATGTATCTCAGGAATACAGTGACTACTCAAGGGTTCTTGAAAGCAACAGGTGCAGTAACAGTGCAGATGGATGTGTTTGTTACACTGCAATGGGCATGACAGGGGACTGACATGCTTGGGAGGACAACATGACAGGTCACAGTGGAAAAGGAAGGATAATTTCCAGTCCTGCTGGGGGGGGGGGGCTAAACCTGTGAAGGCACAGGGGACATGTAAGGGCAGGTTGCTCTCCAGCTGAGAGGAGCTGTAGGGAGTGATGCAGGACAGGCTAAAGTCCTGTTGGTGGACTAAATCTCACAGTCCACAATAAACATGCTCAGGTCTAGACACATTTCTGCTGCACAGGGTTCATAACACTGTTCTGTATGCACATGAACTGCATGACACATCACTGTGTATATGAGGCCTGCATTACACCAGGCACAGACTTTGCCATCAGAAATGAACAACAAGCATGGCTAACTTGTTCATTGCTGAAAAACTATCCCTCAGTGTTGGGAAAGCTTACACTATATAAGCACAAAATGTGACCACCAAAAGAGGGGCTACAGATGGTACTGCGTCAGTTATTCATGGACATGGGCAGTTATGTACACAGACACACACACACACACACACACACACACACACACACACACACACACACACGCACACACAGTTCTCCACATATGTACCCATATATGTACACATTTTGTTTTGAGAATGCAGGAATAGCAATAACTGCAAAACTTTAATATACAAAAGATGGACGTGGTACTACAGGCCCTATACACACATGATATCATGGTCAAAATACACTGTTTTAATTTTCCTACAACCTTATTTTGGTATTTTTAAATGCTTTTGTAATGTAGCCACAAAATTATGCAACGGTTTTAATTTTAGAAAAGTTATTAAAAAATACTAAGCTGTATAAACGCATGGGTTTTGCATATGTGATGTGATGATTAGTTAACTTTACGTCTATCTTTATTATCACAATTTTCAGGTGTGCAAACAGTTCTGATTCACAGATACAGCATGCCATATGGCTTTCTATATATTCTGTGCTGGTGATTCATATGTTTTGACAGTAAATTATTGAATTATCACTTGTGACACAGACAAATTTTCATTCATGTAAAAGTAATCAAACTATATTAACATAACAAACATTATATTTCACATATATTGCTATATATCATATAACCTAAGCAATATTACATAAATAATTCAAGTATTGTTTTTTTTTTTTTAAACAAGAAACATCTTCATTAAACCATCACTTACTACATAGGCAACCATACATTTATAAAAATGAAAATAAACCACACCAACACTATCCAAGTTGTGAGCATTTTACATCACAGACCATACTGACACACTCCCAGTTCCAAATATTATACATCTCTTATAATCTACCCAATGTTTCTCACTTTAACATTACATAGCTCATTTAAGACCTCCGTTCTCTTAAACCTTGTTCCTCCCTTGTATGTATTGTTCCTACAATTCCCATTTTTTTCTTATGCAGTTTGCTCCTACCCTTTTCTAAAGATCTCAGTTTCAGTTGTTTTATCTGTTACAATATTCACACCTTCTCATATGTGCAGTAAAACAAAGCCAAAAAAATTTGTTTAAAGCATGCTTGCATATTATGCATTATAGTGATTATTTTAATATATATTATCTTTTATGTTTTGATGAGAGAAACCTTCCCAAGCAGAAGGTCAGCATGCCACTTTAAGAGGTTAGGTTACAATTAAGCTTAATAAAAACAGTGCATGTGAATGATGTGCATTTGGAATGAGCTCTGACAGGCTCAGCCTGAAACAAATGGCTTGTTTAGGTTAACAGTCAGAAATGTAATAAAGTGTTAATTAGAGCAGTAGCTGTGTTGTAAGCATCTGGCAACCACACATCCATTGTTTTAGTTCAGAAGATGAATTCCTTGCTCATTCTTAATTTAGTTACAATGCTTCTTCTCCCTCTGAAAGGTCAGATTTATTTGAGCTACCAAAGCTGTCACAGAATTTCCTGCCAAAATGAAGCAAGCCGTGCTGCGTTACCTTATTTATACAGTAGGTACTTGGTCTCTTGAACAGCTGTCTGCTTTTAGCAGAACATGAAGACAGATTTTTATTATCTGATCTTTTTTCCCCCTTACATACGTGACAAAGGGATGCTGGATTTGCTGTTCTGATTACTGTGGAACTTTGATTAATTTTTCCTAGTTTAGTTCTCCAGAGAAAATACATTGGTGCATATAACAATCTGCTCAGGATATATTTACTGCTGCTTTATCCAAGTACTCATTGCAAGCTTCATTTATTTGATATGCTTTGCACCTTTGTCTGTATAATATGCCTCTTAATTTATCATTTCTACAATGCAAATAAATGTAATTTATTTTCACTGAAATAAAGAAAACACATACATTTTTGTCTCAGCCATTTTAATGTCCTGTTTAGACTTAACTTATGCAAATCCTAAATGCACACTCTTAGCATATGTAGTTATAAGACAGCGGCATTTTCCAGGGATGGGAGTTATAACAAATCTATAACATAATCTGGTGGATTTGTTTATGCTGTCAAAGTGAAGACTGATGAAATCAGTTCCATTTCCCCATAAATGTACCTCGGTGCATTATTAAATTGCATCCTGTTGCCAAAACATACAAAGATGGAAATTAATAAATACATTAAATAGTACATGATTAGCTGCATGACATACGGGGGAAAAGATTGCACTATGATTCAGATGACAGCAATATGAGCAGCAGCGTGGCAGTTGTAGACGTCCAACAGGCGTGAGCGGGTGAGTGATAACATGAACAGGCACCTGATGTGCAGCGTTCAATCAGAATGTGCACTTGATTTCACTGACCCAGTAATGAGCAGAACACATGTGCATAGATTGGAGGCATTGCAAGTAGCTGCTGTAACACAGGTGTGCATGTCAAACCAGCAGTGGTGGGATTAGGCTAACTGGAAATGCACATATGCACCATCTGAAATAATAATGTGGCTAAGAGGACAGGGGAGTTAAGTAGTTATCCAGCCTGCGGACAATAGGTCTACATTATCTCTTCACCTCCAAGCTGCTTGCAGACCACAGTCCAGAAGCTGTTACTCATCTGGCAGGTAGATTATTTGGGTGGTTTGCATGCACTCAGACTCACCTATGTGAGGCAAGGGCAGCAGCCATGGAGAGTGGGTGGGAATGGGAATTTAGTAGTTAGGGGGGTAAGGGATTAAGGTTTTGGAGTGAGATAGATTTTTAGTGTTAGGAAGCAGATGGGGAATTTAGATTTGAGGCATGACTGGGGAATTTAAAGTATGAGATCAAGCAGGAAATTTAGAATTAGGGAGTGACTGCAGAATTTAGGATCAGGATGAGATCAGAAAAAGTTAGATTTATGGAGCAATCTGGTATATTAGGTTTACAGAACAATATTGGGATGTAGGACTGGGGTGCAAGAAGGAGTTTTATTGTAAGGGGTAGGGAATGAGGTCTGAGGGTAGGATTATGGATTGGGTAGGAGCTTTAGGTTAAAATTAGTATTCTGGGAGAGCTATGTAGTTTCTTGTTTCAAACTAATGAGAGGTTTGGTACCTGCCATTTTGGACATGAAATAGCAAGCCGATCAGTCAATGACCAGTTGCAGGAAAGCTGGTAACTATTAAGGTCTCCCCTTACTTAAATGAGGCCAGTGTTAAAGGGATTAAGTTAGACCCTCTGGCTAAAGATATGAAGGTATTATCTGCACTGTAGGCTGCCCGATGAAATGGTGGGGTTCATCACAAGTAAGCTTCAGGCCTACCTAGAAGAAGGCTCCTTCAAGTCATTTCTCACACTAGGGATATCAGAGATAGAAAATCTCCTCTGCCCCAGGAAAAATAAGCTTAAAATCCAGTAGAGGTAGACTGATGATTGACAAGGAGGAATGCAAAAATAGCATAAAAGTTATGCACTGAGGTAAGAGAAATAAAATACTGTTATCCCTTTATTTAGAATAGTGAATATAACCATAACATTTATCTATCTACCTATCTACATGTATACATATATTAGCTATGTAGAGCTATCATTTAGAAAAAATAAATAATAAATACACTGCTGAGATCCTGTCATCACTTAATGCTTTATCAAAATGATATGAAGTGTGAAGTTTGAGGATTGTAGGTTTATCTGCACAGTATGGAGAACTTTTCTTCATTTGTGACATATTAACTCTATTATCTTATCATAAGACTTAGTTTTCTCAAGGACATAAATTATTTTGTGGTGCAAAAATTGGTAGCATACATTATGAATCCTAACTTGGAAAATTAAAGAATGATTCCTTAATATATATATATATATATATATATATATATATATATATATAATCTTGCTGCTTTTTTTGTGGTGTGTTTTTTCAGGGAGGGGTAATGAAGTCCACCTGACTCCTGAATATCAGCAAACTATGCTTTCCTCATATTCATTATTTATTAATACTAAATGTAAAAGCACTGCTCTTTTAGGTAGAAGGAATACTGCAAGATATGTGAGTACCAGAGTTATTACATACTTCGATATTTCTTTAGAGAAGGAGGAGTATTCCTGTACCCTCAATTTCAAAATCAGTACATTCTCCTATAATTGCACTTAAATCTTTGCTCTTCCAAAAATTGCATCTACCCTACTCAGGATTTCAAAAAGCTCCTATTATTTTGTGCATTTCCTATGTTCAGCAACTAATGATTCTAGAATCTACTACGATGAGACATCATTTTACAAATATTCCTTAATATTCTGCGTTGCTAGAAAAACATAAAAGCAGATTTCTTTAATAAATAAAAAAAAACAGTTAATAGCAGTTTACATACACCAATGGTGTGAACCAGCGTTTTGTTTTCTTAATTAAATAATCAGATACAGGTAATGTCTGCCCTAATCATATAGGTACTGTCCCAGATGCATGGCCCTAGTTCAGTTTATAACTCAGAAGCTGAAAAATCTGGCTGGAGGGCTTGAGGATGGCAGTTTATGTGGCAGATTGGCTAACACTAGCACACTCATGGTTAAGTGGACGTGTGCTGCAGACGGTTAAGGCTGTAAGCTGTAGTTCCTGTGGTAAAGAAGTTCGATCCCCTTAGCCCTCATTTGCACTCATTTACCTACTTTGTATTCTTGAACAAGTCACTTAAAAAGATATTGTTATTGGGTTACCCCAGAAAAAGGAGTGTGTGTCAAGTGGGTTGACCTGTTCAACAAATAGGTATTATTGCTCTTAGTATTATTATTATTATTGTTATTATTATTGTTGTTGTTATTATTATTATTATTACTGGGAAGGAATGCTAAAGCTCTTGCTGTGGGAATACCAAGTGGAGTTCACCTTGCTTGTGAACATTATGCATAACAAAAAGGAATTTGGGATTGAAGCCTATCCATCCATCCATCCATCCATACATTCACCCATCTCTCTACAACCCCTTTTCCCGTTTTTGTACATGAGGTTAGGGTGCCACTTTAACAGTGACAATCCAAGTTTAACACCATTGGGTGGCTAGCCATACTGCACCTATTCTTCCATACCACACACTCGGATGCACACTGACACTTATGGCCAATTCATAGTATCCAATTCACCTACTGCATGTCTTTGAAATGTGGGTTGAGGCCAGAGCACCCAGAGGAAATCCATATGAATAAAGTTAGGACACGCAGACTCTGCACAGAAGGCACCCCAGCTGTGATGTGACATTACTATCTGCTGTGCCATTGTACCACCTAATTAAAGCTTATCAAGAGTACCTATCAGGAGTACATAACTGAAAACAAAAACGGAACACCACTGCAGCCAGAACGATGTAAAAGAAAAGAAACGCAATTTATTTCAAGACCAAAACAGCGTTTTCGCTTCCAGAAAGCCAGAAGCTTCATCAGCAGTTGAAAGGATTAAAACTAAATGCATTTAAAACAAAGTAACTGGCGCTTGTTGACGACATCACCACAAGCGCCACAATGTTGCTTAAAGGGGCAACGATGAAACTTAAAAGGGCAACAATAACAAGGAGAGCGGGTGAAAATAAATACATAGTATGCCCTGTAAAACTTATATAAAAGAATAAAAACATTCTAAATGAAATGTGAAGCTAAAAAGTTGTATATAGTAAATATCAATAAACAAGAGCAACTAAATGTACTACTGCATCGGGTCACCTAACAGGAGCAAGCAATATGAAAAAAGCTACATATCAAAGGAAATCAATATGTTAAGGTTGCTATTACTTTAAACTATAGATGGAATAGAACATTCAATGGGCTTAACCCTAGCAAAGCAATATATGCAACATTATTCACTGTCCTTGGAGTTGACCAATGGGATAGGTTGGTACGCCACTAAGAGTAAAAAGTATGATCTAAGGTAGCTCTTATATTTAAGAATAGCAGCAATATTACAGTTTTCGTTTAGCCCAGGAAATGAAAAGACGTTGGAGTTGCCATTCGAGCTCACGAGTCTCAACAATGAGAGATTGTGGGCCACCTCTGATATCCATGCTGATATGGTCAATGCCCATGAACAGGAAGCTGTGGCTGCTGTTGTTAAGAATATGTTTTGACAATGCGTTGTCGCTTTTCTTATTGTTGATAGCGTAGATGTGTTGGTATATACGGTCACAGAAGCGTCTATCCATTTTACCAACATAGAAAGCTGCGCAGCATTGGCAAAAAGCTATGTATACTATGGCCTTCGTTTTACAATTAATTTTGTGATTGATGAAATATTTCCTCTCCCCAATGATGAAAGAGTTACCTACTCGCAGGTATCTGCACCATTTGCAACACCCACAAGTAGATGTGCCCTTTATTCTCGTCAAGTGATCACATTTCGTGTTTCTCTGTAAAATATCTTTAAGGTTATTACCCCTCCTATACGTGAAGATAGGAGATAAACCTAGCCTATCGTGTAGCCCCGAATTCATGATCAGAATTTCACAGAATGTTTACATTTTTGTCAAATATTTTTGGACTTTACCTCATAAAATTTATGGTTATCATTACCTCATAAAATGTATAATTCATTTTATGATACATCCTGTAGAGCACATACTCATAAGCACATTTTTACCACATTACTAAAGTTAAATTGTCAACATGTTTTTTAGTATACCTAACTGTGGCAACTTATATGGCATTGAACACAATCTCTTATTTTATACTGCAACTAATGTAGTTGCTAATAATGAGCTGTACTGTAGTGTAACTAATGCAGTTGCTAATCATGACCTCCTACCCTTATTCAACTGTGGCTGCATACCTTTTACTGTACTGTAATTAATGTCGTTAGCTTTACTTTGTTTATTTAACCGTTACTGAGAATTTTGTATTGTATGCTAGTTTTAATGTGGAGATTTCCTCCATGGACCTCCACTGAAAATGGGCTTGATTCGGCCTAGTAGGCCATCCTGGTAAACAAATGCAAGCAAATAAATTGTTGTTATTATTATTATTATTATTATTATTATTATTATTATTATTATTACTGGGAAGGAATGCTAAAAGCTCTTGCTGTGGGAATACCAAGTGGAGTTCACCTTGCTTGTGAACATTATGCATAACAAAAAGGAATTTGGGATTGAAGCCTATCCATCCATCCATCCATCCATACATTCACCCATCTCTCTACAACCCCTTTTCCCGTTTTTGTACATGAGGTTAGGGTGCCACTTTAACAGTGACAATCCAAGTTTAACACCATTGGGTGGCTAGCCATACTGCACCTATTCTTCCATACCACACACTCGGATGCACACTGACACTTATGGCCAATTCATAGTATCCAATTCACCTACTGCATGTCTTTGAAATGTGGGTTGAGGCCAGAGCACCCAGAGGAAATCCATATGAATAAAGTTAGGACACGCAGACTCTGCACAGAAGGCACCCCAGCTGTGATGTGACATTACTATCTGCTGTGCCATTGTACCACCTAATTAAAGCTTATCAAGAGTACCTATCAGGAGTACATAACTGAGTATGCAGAACCACTGTGCCTTCCATCCAACAATAGAATAGAGTAAGAAGCACTTAAGGGATCTTGCTTCTCCCCTGGATGATGCTCATAACACTTGGATCACACTTCCTTGCCCCACTGTCCTAAGATATCAGAAGAAGAGACCAATGAAGGAGCCGAGAGAGATTGGGTACCTGATGGTTATGTATGATATGGGTGATAATAAGTCATTTAAAAACTCAAGCCCAGAGCGGCCACACCCAAGTATGCACAGAGACAAGATGGTCTGTGTGACATTGCCAGAACAGTGGTTCTCATTTTTAAAGATTTAAGTCTTCTAATGGGTTGTCTTTCTGGAATTAAGCATAGATGTTGCCTTCTGAATGATTTGTCACTCAGTTGTTGGTGGTAAGTGGGGTTTTGTGAACCTAAAAGTACAGAGGGGAATGAAAAATGCTTTTAACTGTAAGTACCAAATGGTTGCCTGGGTGCCAACATGGCTGCTGACCAATCACAATATCTGAGGAGCAGCATGCAACCTGTGATGCATTGGATAGGTTAACTAAGTTGAAGAAGTGCAGCAAGTACAACTTATCTAGGCTGGTCATGATATGCAAAGACAGACAGTACAAGCGGTGTTCAGAAGACACCAGGTGGAACTAACTGAGCAACAATTTATTACAGCTACAAATACTAATCATTTACAAAAAGTTATGGTTATGTGCACAAGGATTAGAATTAAAGTTCAAAGACCTAGAAAAATGGTCTCGACAGAATAACATGTACCTTATTGGGTTGCCTCTGATGTTATGGGATTTATTACAAAGGAACTGTGTAAACTAGTAGGCCTTGGGCAAACTACAGTTACTGAAAGGTCCCACTGCATTAATTTGAGGGACTGAGCTGACAATAATTCCATGACCTTTAATTTGGCTACAATGATTTGAAGACAGTTTTACAAAAGCAAAAGAGATGGGTGTATACAGTGGATATAAGGAGTGTACACACCCCTGTTAAAATGCCAGGTTTTTGTGATATAAAAAATGAGACCACAATAAATTGTTTAAAAACTTTTCCCACCTTTAATGTGACCTATAACCTATACAATTCAATTGAAAAACAAACAAATCTGTTAGGGGAAAAATATAAAACATAAAAAACATACAATACGCTGGTTGCATAAGTGTGCACAGCCTTAAACTAATACTTTGTTAAAGCACCTTTTGATTTAATTACACCATTCAGTCTTCTTGGGTAGGAGTCTATCAGCATGGCACATCTTAACTTGTCAATATTTGCCCACTCTTCCTTGCAAAAGTGCTCCAAATCTGTCAGATTGCGAAGGGATCTCTTGTGCACAGCCCTCTTCAGGTCACCTCACAGATTTTCTATTGGATTTAGGTCTGGGCTCTTGCTGGGCCATTCCAAAACTTTAATTTTCTTCTAGTGAAGCCATTCTTTTGTTGATCTGGATGTATGTTTGGGGTCATTGTCATGATGAAAGGTGAAATTCCTCTTCATCTTCAGCTTTCTAGCAGACACCTGTAGGTTTTGGGCCAAAAGTGACTGGTATTTGGAACTGTTCATAATTCCCTCCACTTTGACTAAAGCCCCATTTACATCTGAAGAAAAGCAACCTCAAAGCATGATACTGCCACCGCCATTCTTCACCATGGGGATGGTGTTCTTTTGGTGATGCAAAGTGTTGTTTTTGCGCCAAACATACC